>NC_066511.1:28877671-28920171 GCF_024679095.1 Eriocheir sinensis
TCCTTAGCCTCGCCTCGCCTCGCCTCGCCTCGCCCAGCCTTCCTTCCTCTCGATTATGCGCGCTCTGGTGCCACCCCCGAGGATCATGTGGCGAGGAAAAACAACACAGCGGCTGACTTTTGACTCTCTCTGGCTCTCTCTCTCTCTCTCTCTCTCCGTCGTGGTTTCATCCATTAGCGCGGGATATGTTAGCGAATTAATTCCCAAGGGATCATCTTCTCTCTTAGTGCCTACCTTGTAACACCTTCCCCTCCCTTTGCCCCTCCCCCCTCCCCTCCCTCCCTTACCTGTACCGATCCGCCCCCTTCCACCCCCCCACACACACCTCCGGATCGCCTCACCTCATCACGCTCCTTACGCTAAACCTTTTAATAGTACGGCTGTGTTATTTTTTTCGTGATATTTTTCAAGTCATACACACGCACACACACACACACACACACACACACACACACACACATATACACACACACACAAACACACACACACACACATACACACACACTCCTTTCTCTCTCTCTGTGTGTGTAAGTACTTTTATGTAATTGGGAATGATTCTTAGTGTGCTGCCACTATTTGTTATTGTAGTAGTAGTAGTAGTAGTAGTAGTAAAAGTAGTAGTGGTAGTAGTAGTAGTAATAGTAGTAGTAGTAGTAGTAGTAGTGGGAGGTGTTTTTCCTCCTTTGCGGCAGGTGTGAATGTTTTAGTGTGTTGTTGTTATACGAGATGATGGATCTGTTTGCACGCCACGGAAGTGTGTGATGGTGTTACTGTGATTCTCTCTCTCTCTCTCTCTCTCTCTGTGTGTGTGTGTGTGTGTGTGTGTGTGTGTGTGTGTGTGTGTGTGTTATGTTTCGCCTATGGCTCCGGTAGACTTTCTTGGTGGGGCCTGTTGGTCGATCCAAGACCGTTATGGCGCAGGCAAGTGTATAGTGACGCCATCTTGCTTGACTCATGCTACCAACTGAAGCTCATCTTTGATCCTCTTTTGGAGATAATCTAGAGTCCGGGTTCATAGGTGGTCTTCAGGACAGCATGTGGGTAGTCATAGGCCACTCGGCAATGACTGAAAATTGCCAGCTTGTAGCGGCGGGAGGGGATTCCAATCAGAGTTCTCCTGAACTGTACGCTGACCTGTACGCTGACCACTCAGCCATCCCCTCCCTCTGTGTGTGTGTGTGTGTGTATGTGTGTGTGTGTGTTATTCATGTTTTAAATAAGTTTCATTAATAACTCTCATCCTGATAACGATTAGTAATTTGAAACTAATGCAGATAATATTAGTAATACACATGGTTACATGTGCATACAATGCACCACTACTACTACTACTACTACTACTACTACTACTACTACTACTACTACTACTACTATTACTACTACTACTACTACTACGACTACTAGTCATGTAATACTAATACTGCAAAAGTTACTGATACTGTCACTACATACGCTACCACTACTTTCAACTCTTCATATACTAAAAGGCTGCAACACAACACATCTACAACAACATTAAATTTAGTAGAATCTCAGTGACGGCAGGGCACCCATGCCTAATACGCACCACTAACGGTACACACGGCTTAGGTGGGTCGGCACTGGGGGGGGGGGGGGGGGGACGCCACTCCTGCCTGACACTAGGACGCTGTTACGCTACCTGTGACCACGACAACCCGCGGGAGATAACGACTATTTATGACGGACACTTATCAACGACGCAGCAACGCATACCTGCACGGCGATTCGTAGTACCGCTTCAGCGGAAAAAATTATTATGAGTGAATGAAAAGTTAGGGATGTTGCATTTTTTTTCTCTCTGTATAGGATTTGGCATGTCGTGTATCCTTCCACAGTGGACAATATATATACATGCATGTATACATACATAAACATATATAAAAATAATATAATGTTAAATATGCTGGTACTACTACTGCTGATTGTGTCACTACTGCTATTATTATTACTACTACTACTACTACTACTACTACTACTACTAAGACTTTTACGTTTACTACTAATATCAACAACAGCAACAATAATATAACGACATACAATAACAATAACAACAACAAAAGCAACAGCAATAATAGCAGTGATAATAATAATAATAATAATAATAATAATAATAATAATAATAATAATAATAATAATAATAATAATAATAATAATAATAATAATAATAATAATAATAATAATACAAAGAAGGAAAAGAAGAAAAAAAAGAAGAAGAAAAAAGAATAAGCAGAAAATTAATAGAAAGACGAATCAAACCCAAACCTACCAACAGAGCAAATCACTAATATATTTTTTTCAATCAACACATCCATCATCGTTGTCACCGTACACACTTAGGAAAGTTTACGAGCCTCGCCAGGTCACCGACACCAAGAATAGCAGCAGGAGCGACGTTATTTTTTCTGCCTTTTTCTCTTTTGCTTCTTATGTCTTTGTTTTTGTGGGGCCAAACAACAGCATACTACTACATTATCAACTCAACCTATTATTAGCCCTACTTTATCATCCTCAGACTCCACAGCGATAGGCAGGGCAGAGTGTAAAATGGATCTGGGAGTGTTAGTGAACTCTGACCCAACACTAAAGAAGCAATGTATTAGTGCGAGGAATAGGGCTAGCAGGGTATTAGGCTTTATTAACAGGACGGTAACCAACAGGAGTGCAGAGGTCATCCTCAGACTATTTAGCGTTAGTTAGGCCACACTTGGATTATGCTGTCCAGTTTTGGTGCCCACACCACAGAATGGACATCAACTTGATAGAATCAGTTCAGAGGAGGATGACCAAGATGATTCAGGGGCTGAGGAACCTCCCATATCAAGATAGGCTGAAACATCTCAACTTACATTCTCTAGACTCTTGAGACGAAGAGTGCGGGAAGATCTGATAGAAGTATTCAAATGGGTCACGGGTTTCAACAAAGGCGATACAAGTAAAGTACTGAGAATTAGCCAGCAGGATGGAACACGCAGTAATGGATTTAAATTATAAAAGTATAGATTTAGGAAGGAAATAAGCAGGCATTGGTTTAGTAATAGGGTGGTGGGGAATGGAATAGACTCAGGAATCACATAGTGAGTGCAGGGACGATAGCTTGTTTTAAGAATAGAGTGGATAGCTACATGGACGAGAATGACAGGTGGTAGTGGGGGGGAATCTGGAGCTGCCGTCTGTAGGCCATTCGGTCTCTTGCAGTCTCCCTATGTTCTTTTGTTATTGTCTGTTGCTGAGCTCCCTCGGTTTTCCCTTTCATTGATTTATATTTCATTTTGCAGCAGCGATGAAGATTATATAAAAGAAAAAGAAGCGCCATTTTCAGCCCATATTTTCACCTGTCGCTCAACTCCCTGTGTTTCTATTCATGTGTGTGTGTGTGTGTGTGTGTGTGTGTGTGTGTGTGTGTGTGTGTGTGTGTGTGTGTGTGTGTGTGTGTGTGTGTGTGTGTGTGTGTGTGTGTGTGTGTGTGTGTCAACGACGTACATTAAATAAATACATAACTTTGATTTTAAGCTAATATCACCGTCTGCTGCCTTGTATGTCTCTTTTCTCATGCTGCGTGTCAGTCAACGCGGAAGTCAGTCTTAGGTCAGGTATAAAGGACTGATTACTTGCAGGTGTGTGATAAAGAGGTGAAAAATTGAGAGGCATAAAACGGTGAGAATTCTTCAGGCAGGTCTTTCCGATGACTAAGTTTCCCCGTAAATCAAGTCACCTGAACACACCTGTATGTAATTAATCCATCGCGCCTGACCCAACACCGGCTCTCCTGAGGGAATTTTTTTTCATTTATATCACGATGTCATAGTCCCAATCTTACTTATTCACTATTATTTACACTGTTTCAGCATCAAGAGGACGCAGAATATTATGGCTGAGTCGTTCGGTCGTACCTGAGCTTTGGACATTAACAACAAAAAGACAAAAGTTCGAGCTCACTTCTCCTCGCGGTTGCAAGAACACCTTTCGCTGGCACCGCATTGCACGTACTCTTGCTATTATGTGGTAGAGTGTGATGGCATTTGTGTAGAACTCTACCTTGCCATTACTACCCATTTCTCTTAGTATAATTTTAATCATCGAAGATACAAAAACACGTGTACTTTTTATCATCGTATGAAAGAAAAAGGCTGTGGACGAAGACTCAAACCCAGACACCAGCCATTAACTGCTATTAGTAAAAAAAAAAAAAAAAAAAAAATCCAGATATCAAGTTTGTGTATCCGCCAGGTGTATTTTTTTGGTCTTGTAAAAAACGTAGAAAACCTGTTGCTAAGTCTGCCTTGATCTTTTTTTTTTTCTTATTACCACGGATGCAGAGTAACTTGTAGCTACCTTCCTTATTGCTCCATGCTACGTAAAGGTACGTGAGGGACGGAACTCAAACCCATGCACCCCGCCACTAGCCCCTTAAACTTTTTTTTCTTACATCAAAGGAAGCAGCTTAACCCGGTAGCAGCGACGGGCCAAATTTGCGGCTTTACCGTATACCACCCATGGGCCAAATTTGCGGCTTTACCGTGTACCAGCGATGGGGCAAATTTCTGCCATGATATAAACCTCCCAAAATAGATGATGCATAAACTGATCACACATGCGTTGATATATATTATGAAATGGTTTGCGTGAGTGATGATTCTTTCTCATTATTTTACTTAGAGGGGCCTTTAACCTAACCTAACTTAACCTAAGAAACATGACCCCCGCAGCTACCGGGTTAAGGGGGAAAAAAAACTTGCAAACAAAATACCTACAGATCTTATAAGCACTGACGAAACTAACATTTGCTTTTAATTTCAACCATAGAAGCAGTATATGGTCCGTTAAAAAAGCAACCCCAAAATCCCACTACCATCCCGATTCCTTCGTCCACGCCACTCTTCCCTGACGCAGCGGAAAGTAACGTGTGGATGAGGCGAGGTACACCAACATGCCAAGGTCTGTTTTGGTCCGCCACTGATTAGAGGGCAGAGAGTGTAGCCAAGATAACACTTATCACTCCTCGCTAGTACGTGGAAAGGAGAGAGGGGGAGGTTGGGGTGTGGGGAGTCGGTGAACGAACCTACACCATTCAACTGTATCTACACTCCTATACTGTCTTTCTTCTTACCCAACTGTACCTTCCCCACTAACCTACTTCCTCTTCTTGCTATGACCTCGATTAAAAAGAGGACTGGGTGAAGAGAGGGAAGATGGCGGAGGGAGGGAGGGAGAGGCTGTGGTGGGAGGCGTGGGAGAACGGAGGGGAAATAGTGTAGGGAGAAAAATGAGGAGCGGATTAAAAGCGTAAGGAAAGGAGAGGAACAGACTGAGAATGCTGAAGAAAAAGCAGGGTAGGAGGAGGAGGCTGTGGAGGCAGGAATGGAGGAAGGAAAGGGAGGTAACGAGGGAGGCTATATATAAACTCTCCTTTTAGATAAGATGGAGGGAAAGACGGAAGGAGAGTAAGGTATTACAGGAAAACAGGTCGGTATACTCAAACGCTTCCGCCTCACACACTACCTATTTCTAAAGGCTGAAAAGGTTAATCTGGTTCTCAAGAGTGTTTCTTTAGGTTCATGGTACAGAAGAAGGATCAAACTACTACCAGGGTCATAAAACTACCCTTAGGAATACCTCAAATCCCTACGAAAGGCTTGTCAAATGTGTCTGCTTAGAGGCCGGAATGTTCACAAGTATCGGCCACAGTATCATAGGAACATGTAATCCTTGCTCTCCTCCCTCTTTCCCTCCATCTTATCTAAGGAGAGAATATAAATAGCATTCTTGGTTATCTTCATTTTCCTTTCCCCATTTCTCCTTCCCTTCTTTTTTTTTCTTTAGCCTTCTTAGTCTGCTCGTATTTGCCGTACGAGATAAGTTGGCTAAGTCTTCCAACACGACAAGGAGCAATGTAAAGTCAAAGAAAGATGTCACCCAAAGGAGAGTAACCGATGAGCCACTCCAAGCCGCCCGTAAAGCCCTGTTCTGAACACTTAGGCGAGGAAGCTAAAGTATATGAACGTAAATATACAGCTTGAACGTTTAGTTTGGGGATGACTTGGTTTTCTGTTGTACTATATCTGAAAAAAAGCAGTGACAATGATTATGCAACTTTTGTTATTTACGGGAGTGAGATTATCAGGAGCTCTTTCACGCACGCCTTCGAGATACCGGGCCATTAGGTTTACTACGTGAGATGAGACAAAACAGCTCCTTGCCATTAAGAACCGTTTACGGACTATCACAGCACAGCAAAGCACACCACCTTACTGACAGCACACACACACACACACACACACACACACACACACACACACACACACACACACGTCTACTTATCGCCAAATCTTGTTAAAACACTGTTCTACCGCCAACGGGTAAGGGAAATTCCCACTTATAGATAGCAGGGGCAACAATTTCCCACACCGGAGTTCGCCCGAAGTCATGATTAGTGGTCGACATCATCTGGCCGTAATGAATGATGAGCCTGATCAGGAGTGGACTGACGGGGTGCGTCAGCTGTCCTGGTCATGCAGGTCTTCGCACATAAGTCTGGGATCCCTTCTGGCGTATCCAGGAACCGATGATTCTCAGGACGTCGACACTGAACTAACCTTCCTCAACATGTTTAACTTTGCCTGGCGCAGCTATGCCTGACTTTACAAAAACCGGACTCAGACTTAACAAAGAAACCAAACATAACTAAGCGTTACCTATTCAACCCAAACCCGGCCTTGGACAACCCTGCCTGTCCTTGCCTAGTTTAACGAAGCGTAACAACTTAACAAATCAAACTTAATAGCCAATCTGAGCCTAACCTAATTGTGACAAACCGAACATGACTTTTTTTTTTTTACAGAAGGGTTTTTTGATTTGATAAATTCAATACACCCATGGGGCGACAATCATATTTACAGTTATGAGGTCTGGCACTATTTACATTCAGCAACTAAATTGGAGCTCACACAAAAAGCATTAAGAGCTCACACAAAAAGCATAAATGAGTTGTAAAACGTTATCTTAAAACGTTATGAAAAGGAGAACACATATACCAGAAGTATCGGTTTTACAACTACAGTATTCAGCACCTACCAAAGTGTAGGTGTTGCATCAGAACAATGTCTAAGTGTTTGCCAGTGAGGAGATAATTACAGATGTCGGTCATTGACTGTCCCTGGGGCAGCAGGTCCCTGACTGAAGGACACTCAAGGCAGTAGTGCTGGAGGTGGTTGGCGTTGGGAAGGCCACACAGCTTGCAGGCGGAGTAGTGAGGAGCGTCCCCAGCCTCACAGACTTGCCACAGCCACTTTTCACTAGCCCAGACGAAGACGAGCAGTCATAACACTGTGCCTGCGAATCTTCAGTCCATGCCGGCGATACTTGGGAGGTGACTGCGGAAGTGGTCGTAGTGCTGTATGGAAACACTCTGCGTCCGTTCAGAGTCCCTTCGTTGGAGTGTAGTGAGAAGAGCGGCTTTATGGATCGTCTTTTTGTAACAGCGGAAAGATAGTCAGCATTATCAGGAGGAGGTAGTCTGCAGGCATTTTTCACAATGAGGTCCACAATGTCACTGGATGCAATGCCAACATGCGAAGGAATCCACAGGAACGTAACGATGATGGAGTTATCAGAAGCTGACACAAAGGTAAAAAAACTTTAAAAAAAACCCCGCAACCAACCTTTAAATTAACCAAACTCAATAGCCTAACGCAAACTCAACCTAACCAATATTACCTAACCACACTAATCCAAGCTTACGACCGAGACAGCTTGTTATGACACTCGATATACCTTTTACCCGTCACGCTCGTCTTGTTTCCCGCCTGTTGTGTGGCTCAAGAGAAAAACAACACGCTCGAGTAATTCTTTATAACTCCTCTTTAAGGTTAACGAGCCGACAATCTTATCCAGCGTTCATTAGCCGACGTTAGGATGATCTAGATAAACCAACAACCTGTTCAATGGCGCTTCTTTACCCCATCCCGCCCACGGTGGTGTTTTGCAGTCCCTTATTGCTAACTTCCACACATATAATCCGGTTCCAGTAATTATTGTGAGGAGTTCTGATGCTCCACCCGCAAGAAAGCATGCAAGCTCCCCCTCTCTCCCCCACACACAGCTACTCCTGTCTCTCAAAGAAAACACGACCCCTTAACCCCGGCAGCCCACCCAGCAACACTCTAATTAGTGATAACCGCTCACCTACACTGCATTACTCCGGCTCCTCCACCATTACCGTGACCCCCTGCCCTCCATCCACACCGGTACCCACACCCCCACTACTCCAGGCCCACCACTCATCCCCCTCGAGCAAGGCAACATAACACAAGCAGTGGGAAGCCCTAGAAAGCTGCTATCCCTTAAGGTAAAGAGCTAACAGAAAAAAAAATGAGGTAACGACGTTTGTGCGATACTTTTTATTTTCCAGTCTTGTTTTTACGTAGCAAGGATGGCCCGCGGCTAAGACCACAGACCCTCAGACCTTGGTTAGTATACTCAGACGCCCGCAACTCTCACATCAACTAATTTCAAAGTCCAAAAAAGAGGTCAGTCGGGTCATGAGTGTTTCTTTTTTTTTTAAGTTCATGGTACAGAAGAAGGGTCAAACTGCCACTAGGGTCATTAGTATACTCCTGGAAATGCCCACAACTCCTACGAAAGTCTTCTCAAACATGTGTGCTTGGGTGCTGAAATGTTAACCTCCAACACCACCGTTACAACTGATCTGAGCAACTGCAGCCACAGAAATCGAGTTACCATGGAGAAGAGTAGATGGAAAGATTCAGTTACTTATGCATTGAGCCTGATCGAGTGTTACAACATACAAATGACATACAGATAAGGCGTCCGACACTCAGGGGCACTTTCACAGTTTTCCATGATGAGTTGGTAGGCTCCTAAACCAATACTAAAAACTTAGAAATTTCCTTGTAAATATAGGGTCTGGTGTTCCTATTTAAGTTCAGAAATTTGAAGAAACTATACAGGGAATCTCTTGTGTATTTAATGGTGAGTAAAAAAACCTCATCATTATGGATAGTATGGGATTGTATAGTTTGGTTCGGGCTGTTAAAAAGACACGGTGTTTGACTGTGAAATTAGCGCTCAGCTCTCCCGGATCTGAAAGGCCTAACCGCTGGAACTGATCGAGGCTGACGTGCTCCTAGAAATCCAGTAAAAAGGTCGAGACGGCCAAACAGAAAACAACAACTGCATAACTATATCTTAGCCTGATTCACAGTAGCGGGTAAGGTGACCAACACAGCCTTGTTCCAACTCCCGAGTAACTGATCGAAGCTGCAGTGTTCCTACAAATCCAGAAATGACGTGGAGAAGAGCCGATTGAAAGCACAAACTACACACACCTTGAGCCAGAAGGAGTGCATGCATCATTAGTAGCAACACAGCCTTTGCATTACCCTCCTCCTCCTGCTCATCATCATCATCATCATCATCATCCTTACCAACCCTCCTCCTCTCCCTCCTTCCCCTTCACTATATTAGCCGGAAGAGAGCCTCGGCCCCGTCCTGGCATCAACGCACAACAACTCTGCTTTCTATTGACTCTACGTGCTTCATCTCGCTCCCAGCCCGACACTCTCCCTTCCTACCCCGCCATGGACGTGCACGCTTGTCTTGAATGCTTTGCTGGGTTCGCCCTAGATGCATGCATGGAAAGTATATGATCTCGGGGCTATATTAGGGAAGAGAAAGCAGTCAATCTCTCTGGAGGTGAAGATATTTATTTACAGCTATTCACACATAACATCGGAGGACAGGAGTAACAGTTGTCAGTCAAGTGTAACTTCAGTCTCCAGCAATGAACGGGTTTGGTAAATCACTACCTTCCCCCCGAGTCATTATCATCTGGAAACAAGCTGAAGAACTGGAGATGCAACTGGGAAAATCTTTGAGGAAAGGAGTTATGGTGTTGCAAAGGTCGAAGAACTCAAGGACAGTTACTCTCCATTCGTGTATTTTGGCGCTTATCCGGCTGTTACTTATATCCTGACTGTTACTTATATTTATTTACAACATATAAGCGACATACAGATAAGGCGTGCGACACAGCCACTGGAACTGATCCAAGCTGCCATGCTCCTCCTATAAATCCAGAGATAAGGTAGAGAAGGCCAGACAGAAAACACAAACTAAATATACAGTGAGCCTCAAAAGAAGGCAGTTAGTTAATCCCTGGAGGTGAAAATATTTGCTCGACACGTAACTAATCACATGTCCCTAGACCTGGAGCAACGACAAACTCACCAAACTAAACCGAACCGAAACAAAACTAACTTTACCTAACCTTCCAAACCCAAGTGCACCGCCACGGAACAATGACTCAGCTTTTCGTAATCTTAGTAAACCAGCTCAATCAACGTTTTTTGTTTTTTCGAGCGTGCTTTTTCCCAACGGCCTTTTTTTGCTTTTAGGGGGCTTTTTGTTTTCATTAGTTTTTGTCCTTGAGCTGCTTCCTTTACTGTAAAAAAGATCCGAAACCCAAGTCATTACCTAAACAAAGGCACAACCGAAGCGAACCTGAGAAAACCTGATCTAACAAAAAAAAAAAAAAAACTTCGAAAAGCAACCTGACCTATCGCTGTCAATCTCTGAAGCCGAAAAACGCTTTGACAAGAGACAACTAATAATAATAATGATGCAATTATACGCAGCTAAAAATGCAGACCAGACTATTACAATATCTGGTGGCGCTGCCCTCGGCCACCGTGGGAACAGTCATAGAGAAATAAAAATATGAATTGATTGGATAGATTGATTTGAATTGATTGCTTACACACACACACACACACACACACACACACACACACACACACACACACACACACACATACACACGGATCGCATTTCACTGCAAACGTCCTCAATGAAGTGCATCGAGATTCAAAGCTTCACGATGATAATAAACTTTCCTTCCAGTGAGCATGAAGAATAACTATGTGCGCAAAAAACAACCACAATTTTAAGGTACGAAGGAAGGAAGGATGCGCTACAATATAATGCAAGGACGAGCGGCGGGACCAGCATCTCCAAGGGCGCGGCCGGCACGGTGATGTGATTGACTGCCTCAGGTAATAGGGAGGTGCAGGCGCCGTCGGGAGGAGCGTCACCTGTCTACCGCCTCCCTGACCTACCGTAAGGGAAGACTGGATGCGCCTCACACACACACACACACACACACACACACACACACACACACACACACACACACACACACACACACACACACACACACACACAACCTGATCTGAAGCAGGTGACGCTTACACAGAAACGAGTTGAAGTCATGGGCAGGCACACACACACACACACACACACACACACACACACACACACACACACACACACACACACACACACACACACACACACACACACACACACACACAAACACACACACACACACACACACACACACACACACACACACACATACTTGTAACCTGCTCGTTGGACTGGAAACACGAGTTGAGACCACGAGCGAGACGGGAAAGAATATATATACACACACACACACACACACACACACACACACACACACACACACACACACATTTTTCTTGTTTCAATGAAGTTTCTGGTTTCTATTTGTTTTTCTTTTTATTCTCCATCTTTTTTTTTCCTCACCTCTTGACACGTCCATCCGCTGTGTGTGCGATGACTTTTCAACTCGTCAGCCGTTTTGTTCCTCTTTCGAGACACTGCCCGGGTCATTGAAGTATTGTCGCAGTCACTCGGCCAATCAATCAAGAAAGGTAGCGGCTGAATAAAAATAAATGAATAAATAGAAAAATAAATAAAAAAATAAAAGCCAGGATTATCGTGTGTATATCTATTACTTCTCCGGAATTCCTTGGTCTCTTTTTGCTTGTCTCCTTTTATTTTATCGTTTTTTTTTTTATGTTGGTTCTTCCCAGCCTTTTTTTTTTCTTGTCCTTGTTGTTGTTCCTCCTGTTCTTGGACTTGTTCTTGTTCCTTTTCTTCTTGTTTCTGTTCCTGACTTTGTTCTTTTTGTTCTTGTCCTTGTTCTTCCTCTTCTGATTATTATTATTATTATTATTATTATTATTATTATTATTATTATTATTATTATTATTATTATTATGATCATTATTATTATCTTCATATTATTATCATTATTATCATCATCATCTACTTCTTCTTATCATCAACATCATCATCATCATCATCACCACCATATTATTATTCCCAGCATCAGCTCCATTCCATAGTTGTATAAAGGTGAAATGTCAAGACCCCGCAAGTGTCCCCCTTGCCCCCCCTTCCACCTACTCATCTCCAGAACTCGCCTATCGACTGCTGTCAGAAACTTTCCTTAAACCTGCTCACACCACCACCACAACAACAAAAAAAGCCTGCCTGCCCTCCTGCTTACCCGTTTGCTTGCCTTTTTTTTCTTTTTTCTGTTTTTTTTTTTGTTCGCTTTCTGCCTGACAACACGCTAATCAGAGATAACAGATAAAACACACTTTAATACATTACTACTGGACTTGATATAAAGAAGTACATGCAGCCACACATGTACATTGTATTACTTAAATTAGGAAAAAAGGAAATGTGAAGGTACAAACCACCCCACTTACTTGTCTGCCACTATATAACATTTACGATGTTGCTTAAACACAAAAAGTCATACATAACATCCGATCATTATATGTTACGCCCAACACAACAAACCTGGCCTAACAAAACATGAATGATCCTAACATTGCCTTACCCTCTCTGACCTGAACAAACCTAATCTATTATGACCCAACCAAAACAGTTAGATAAGGTCTTGACCCACCCCATCCAAACGCACCTGTTCAAACTCAACCAAACTTCGATTAATTCGGTCTAACCTGACCTAACCAAACCAAACGTAACCTGGCAAGACCAGACTAGTCCAAGCCTTACCTAATTCACCTTCACAAATGAAAAGTACCTCCTCACCGTGCCTCTGACTAGAAGGAAATGATAAAAAAAGGTCCCTGTCGGTCACTGCTTACTAGTAATAAAACTAGAAGGTAAATGTTACTAAGCAGTGATGGCCGAGTGGTTAAGGCGTCTGACTAGAAATCAGATGGGATCTTCCCGCGTAGGTTCGAATCCTACTCACTGCGCAATTAAGTGTTGTTTTTATATTTTACAGTGATCCGCAGAGCAGTGGTTGATACACTGGGGTTACAAACAAGAGACTCCGGACGCATTCCCAGGAGTGAAGACGGATGGGCAGTTACACCTGTGCCACAGGTCCACCTGACAGTGTGTGGCACCGCGCAGCAGCCGAGAGTTGTCCCCCCCACCGGGGGAGGTGGACTGGCAGCGCCAAAGCCATGAAACTCAAAGGTTAAAACCCAAGTCCTTTACACCCAGGGGACATTAATTTGAAGCTCCGTTCAAGACGATAGAGGTAAGCGAATTACACACACAGGGAAGCATGCCTAGGACACACCTGGTTCACTCTGCCTACCCGTCTTCCTCTCTTTCCTCTTTTGTTTCAATCAGCTCCTTCCTTCTCCTTTCCCTTCCCAACATCAATCTGCCTTTTCTTCCCTTAAATCTCTTCCTTCCATCTAACCCTCTCCTTTCTTCACTTTCTCCTTCTCTTAGCTACCTGTTCAAAACCTCTCCCCCCTCAACCTCTCCCTTTCCATCCACCTTCAACCATTACCCCGTCGTCCTCTTATCTTACCTGGGCGCTTGTCCGTCCATCAGTCTATCCCTCTCCTCTCTCTTCCTTCCTCTTCTTTCCCCTTAGCTACACGACACCTCCTCCTCCTCCTCCTCCTCTTCCTTCCCCGTCTTCTCTTTCAATCACCCCCGGTACACCCCCTCTCCCTCCCTTCCACTCTCTCTTCCCCCCTTTCCCCTTACCATAATTACCTACACATTCACCACTTTTTCGCCTCGGCCCCCTTGCCCCCCTTACCTTACCTGCCTGTGTACCTGCCCGGCTCGCCCCCCCCCCCCCCCCTCCTCCCTCAGGCTGCCGTAAACACGCATTGCAGGGTTTCCAGGAGGCAGTCTGTTAAGCTGAATTATATAATGACGCATTTTTCTCTATAATCAGTTGTATTGATTTTCTTTACGGTTATTATTATTATTCCCGCGCTGGTGTGATGGTATGGCACTTGGGTCTAATGTGGAGTTTAGCACCGATATTACTTTTTATCATACCTTTGTGTTTAGTAGCCGTTTCATTTTTTTTAATGGGGTTGAAGCAAGTTTTTTTTCTTCACTTTTTAAGTCTTTATGTTGATGTTTATTCTTCAACACTACAATATTAAACACATTCCCTGTCCCTGCATCCTTTTTTTTATTTCCTCCTTTTAACGTTCTAAGTCTTCATGTCAATGTTCGTTCTTTAACACTATATTATCAAACACACTGCCTGCCTCTGGGTACTTAATAGGCGGCTAAGTGAAGCAAGTTCTTGTTTTCGTTTTACTAACACTAAAATCCTGTTTGTGTTGATGCTTACTCCTAAACTCTATAAAAGATAATAGATAGCACATAAAAGATAATGGATTGTCTGCCTGCCTTAGAATTACAACTCTTTTCCTCATCCTATCCCCATCCCTATCACATGACCTCGCGCCTCCAACAAAAACTAAGAAGAGGAGGAAAATCAGGTCACCTCAAAACACTAAAGAAAACACTGCATACTTTATACCTTTCATTTGGTACTTACAAAAGACAAATCAAGGGCAAAGCAAACTGGAAAAAGAGTTGTCCGTAACGCATCGCTCGGTATAAAGGGAGACAAAGGACGATAAAGTAAAACATGACAAATGGGTGAGTATACAAGGAACGTCATGAGAGTTTGCTTATGGCGTTCTCCCAAAGTCTTCTCTCTTTTAAGGCGCGGACACTCTCAAGGCATCTTAATCTATCGTTGTTGTTTTTTTCGCTTTTTTTATTACAGTAGCTTTCTCTTCACCTTCAACCGCAGGTCACTAACTTCGCAACTGCAACTAAAAATCGCACCGAAGCTCATTGGATCTGCGGGAAATACATGGACAAAAAACCTGCCTTGAGTCCATGCTTCTACTTGCACACCCAATTCGTAGTGTAGCTACTTTGCAAAATTATGACTCCTTACCGTTACCTAAACTAGAGCAGCGGTAGGTGTAGGGAGACAAAGTAAGGCAGTCTGTTAGTGGGTCAAGATAGGCTGATGAATTGATACGTAAGTAGGTAGGTAGGAAGGTTGGTTGTTATGCGAGCAGGAAGATAAAAGAAATAATAATATGGGCATTTGGGTGAGCAGGTTAACAGATAAGTAGGTAGAAGCAGGTAAACTTGAGGTAAGTAGGTAGGTAAGTAGGCAGATGGGTGAGTTTTTTTACGTCACCTGATCCGAACACACACACACACACACACACACACACACACACACACACACACACACACACACACACACACGCCACGCCGTCATTCTAACCATCCCTCACGCCACACAGCCCGTCGCCTGCCATCACACTAATAGCGATGCAAGTCAGTCATTCTCGCCGTCACAATAATCACCGTCATCGCGCGGAGCTGGAAATAAAAAGGCTGCCATATACACCTCTACCTAGAAAGAACGAGTTGCAGTTACATTATCCTTCGTCAACAGGTAACCAACCACTCTGCCAGCCACTACTTCATATACGTACCCACCCACCTGGACTAGAAACAAAACAGCTGGCATATATCTCTACCTAGAAAGAGAGATGCAGTTTTATTATCCTTCCTCGCCAACCGGCCAACCATCCAGCCAGACAGTCAGCCAGCCAGCACTCCCTTCCTCCCTACTTACCCTCCCACCTGTTTACCCACCCACCTGCCCACCTGCCTACCTGCCCGGCTGCATGTCTGGTCCACTGTGGCTCTTAACAAGGTGTACCAGGGAAATGGTGCAGGCAACCGACATTAAAACCTGAAGTAACTGCCAGAGGAATAGGATAATAAGCGTCCATAAGCGAGGCCATTCTCATTCGTTCTGTTCGCATGACGCGCTTCAAACTCCCATAAGAAATCGTCTAAATAATGTGATTGAATGCTATTTACGAGGAAACGACTCAAATTAATGAGCGCAAACACGGATTTATGTTTCGGCGGTGTAATGGAAGGGGGTAGGGGTTGAGGCGGGGGCGGAGTGGGGGGCGGGGAGGAAGGGTGGAGGGGGAAGGGAATTATACACACAAATAAAATAGATTCATAGTAATGGTACGTCATGGAATTTAATGACACTAATGGGGGACCGGTGATGGTATTTGTGAGATGGAATTAATGGTCGTGGTGTGTGTGTGTGTGTGTGTGTGTGTGTGTGTGTGTGTGTGTGTGTGTGTGTGTGTGTGTGTGTGTGTGGGTGTTTGAGGGAAGGGAAAGGAAAGAGAGAGAAAGATCAAAGAACATCGATTAACAAGATCATTAGTAAAAGTAAGAACGGTAATGATATATTGAACAGTAATATAGCTCCGTGTGTGTGTGTGTGTGTGTGTGTGTGTGTGTGTGTGTGTGTGTGTGTGTGTGTGTGTGTATCTAGGGAGAAAGCAGGAAGGAGAGAGGAGGGTTCAAAGAAACACTGAATAACAAGTAGGTATATTATAAGAAATCGATAGTGAACAACGATACGGCTCCGTGTGTGTGTAAGGGCCCTTGATAAGTGACGTGATATCAAGGTCAACTTATAAAGGAGACGAGGTAATAATCTAGTAATATATTAAAATGATTATGATTACAAAGCTAGTCGACTCGAGGTAAAATATGGGAGGTATATAGAAAATTACACACACACACACACACACACACACACACACACACACACACACACACAAGACATGCGTTTGATTATAATTCTAAGCATGGCCAGTGCAGGAGTGCGGCACCTAGCAGGCCACGCGTTAAGAGGCGAGCGGAATAAAAATAAAATGGGGGAAAAAAAAACTTGGGAAGGAAGAGAATGATGTGCGGTGAAGTGGGACGTTGAGGAGGGGATAGGTGATGTGCGGTGAAGTGGGGCGTTGAGGAGGGGATAGGTGATGTGCGGTGAAGTGGGGCGTTGAGGAGGGGATAGGTGATGTGCGGTGAAGTGGGGCGTTGAGGAGGGATAGATGATGTGCGGTGAAGTGGGGCGTTGAGGAGAGATAGATGATGTGCGGTGAAGTGGGGCGTTGAGGAGGGGATAGGTGATGTGCGGTGAAGTGGGGCGTTGAGGAGGGATAGATGATGTGCGGTGAAGTGGGGCGTTGAGGAGGGGATAGGTGATGTGCGGTGAAGTGGGGCGTTGAGGAGGGGATAGGTGATGTGCGGTGAAGTGGGGCGTTGAGGAGGGGATAGGTGATGTGCGGTGAAGTGGGGCGTTGAGGAGGGGATAGGTGATGTGCGGTGAAGTGGGGCGTTGAGGAGGGATAGATGATGTGCGGTGAAGTGGGGCGTTGAGGAGGGATAGATGATGTGCGGTGAAGTGGGGCGTTGAGGAGGAAGGGTGATAGAACGAAAAAAAAAAAGATGGAGAAGTAAAGAGAGAAAAGAAGCGCTAAAATATATATCCAACGGCTTTAAGGGATATTTCTTACCGAGTTTCAATTATTTTTTTCATTAGGCCTACACTCGTTGGCATTTGTGAGTGCCGAAGATCCTGAGGAAAATTAAGGTAAACGATTTTTTTTCTTTTCTGGAGGAGCAGATAAAATATGTGAGCGGGGAAAGTCTAAAAGGTCTGTGGAATGTTGTAGGAATCACTGAGTTTCCAACGTTCTATTGTATATAAAGGAAACTAGTCTTAAGATATGCGTATGTAAACCTAGGTGAAAACAGAAGTTAATGAGCATTTTCTGGATATTTTAGTTTTTTTTCCCTCCTGAGGTGATCAAATAAGATTATTAGTTAGTCCTATGGTGCTCGTGTTTGGGCTGCGTAATTATCATATCTTCAAGTTGATTTAACTGTGATGATTATTAATAGATACAACACAAGAAATGTAGTCGATATGCGGATGTAGCGATGGATTTTTCGTGGTACCTAGAGAGGGTAAAATAAGACACGTTAACATCCTCGGAACAGAGAGAGCCACGGAAGCGCCAGGGAAAGAAGTACAAGAAGCAAGACTGAAGGGTAAGGACACGTGATGAGGAGAGAGGAAGGACTATATTGAAAGACAGCGAAAATAGAAGTACAGGTTAGTATGGAGAGAGGGGACAGGTGTAAGTATGGATTGTGTAAAGGAAGACATGAATGAGACAAACACATCAATTATAAAAGGAGTGTTTAGGAAGACAAGTCATGAGAGTGGAAGTACAGGGTAGTAGGGAAAGAGGGGGAGAAAGGAAGAAGTGGAAGGATGGAATGTGTAACGGAAAACATTAGAAGCAAAACCATCAGTGAACCAAAACACACACACACACACACACACTATATATATATATATATATATATATATATATATATATATATATATATATATATATATATATATATATATATATATATATATATATATATATATATATAATAAAAAGCTGCGTAGTAAAAATGAATGGAACATAAATGGAATTGAGTGGAAAAGGTTAGGTATCAGGTGAACGAAGTCTCTTCGGTGCATCTCGGAATATTCACTCTACAGTTACTTGTTTCAACGAAGGAGTCTGATGATGAGTCGTAGAAAGGGAAAGTTTGGCCACGAGATCTCCAGATAACATCTTGCTGCTCATGCTCACGGCGACAGAGCGGCAACTGGGGGAGTACCTTGTCTTTATCTACGGCTCTTGACTAATGGAGCTTAATAGATAGACAGACAGACAGAGAGAGAGAGAGAGAGAGAGAGAGAGAGAGAGAGAGAGAGAGAGAGAGAGAGAGAGAGAGAGAGAGAGAGAGAGAGAGAGAGAGAGAGAGAGAGAGAGAGAGAGAGAGAGAGAGAGAGAGAGAGAGAGAGAGAGAGAGAGACTGTGCATGTGTGTGTGTGTGTGTGTGTGTGTGTGTGTGTGTGTGTGTGTGTGTGTGTGTGTGTGTGTGTGTGTGTGTGCGTTTGATTGGTGTCTTCATTCATGTCCTTGGATAACACGAACCCTCACCCCCCCTCACAATGCTCACTCACTCAATTCCACCACCCCCTCCTAGCCCCAACACACCCAACCCTGGTCCACCTTTCCTTAACCAGGGCGTGGAAGGCAACATCACTTAACATTCCTTACAGTTCACCGACAATCCACACAATAGCAAACTCTTCTTAACATGCGATTCTACAGCTGGCACTTACGTAATAGGAGACAAACAATTAAACATATAAAAAACGGATAAAAATATGAAAAAAATTAATGACCCGAAAAGGACGTGAATATGGGAGTAGTATGTTTTATATAAATGACAAAAATGGAAATAAGGTTAAAAAAAAATCTGAGCCAGGAAGCAGCGTGATGGGAACAAAAATCAGGTGTAGCCAAAAAAAATAAAATAATAATAACACAAAAACAAGAGACTCTGAAGGGTTAAAGACTGGAATATTATACTGTTTGTTGTCTGACATTTTACTGCGAGAGCTTTATGTCGAGAGGCGCCGGAGGAATACCAATGAAGGAGGCGACCGAGGTGTTTCTTGTGCTGGTAAAAAAGTTTAAAAAAAAATATTTATAACGAAAAAAAAAAAGAACCTAAAAGAACATGGCCGTGCTACAAGGAGGAAGAGAGAAGGTGGAGGGAGGGAGAAGAGGAGGAGAAGGAAAAAGAAGACTGGTAGATGTGAGGTGGAGAAAGAGGAGGATGAAAAGACTTATAATGGTGAGGAGGAAGAGGAGGTAGATGGTGAAGAAGACAATGATGATGATGAACAGATAGAAACATGGAAACATTGAAAGGTAGACAAAAGGAAGCCTATATTGGCACATTACGAGTATGCCCGCTATGGTGATTTAATCTACTCAACCACGACAATGACGACGTAATAGAAACAAGAAAAAATATAACAAAAACAAGAAAAGAACTGAAACCGGAAGCAGGAAAAGAGTATAAAAAAAAAGAATTGAAGGGGAACAGAAGAGGTAAGAATACAAAAAGCTTAGAAGGAGGAGGAGGAGGAGGAGGAGGAGGAGGAGGAAGACCAGTGGAGCTATTATTTCATCCCCACGTTTTCTTTGCAGGCTGATCAACATTCGCGTCGCATCTGTTTGGTTACGTGCAAAGGCTTTTATTTTTTTTTACTCCCGAGGTCTTTAAATGGCACATCGAGATTACATCGATTGTCTCTCTCTCTCTCTCTCCTGGTCCCTATTATAAACTTTTCTGAGAGAGAGAGAGAGAGAGAGAGAGAGAGAGAGAGAGAGAGAGAGAGAGAGAGAGAGAGAGAGAGAGAGAGAGAGAGAGAGAGAGAGAGAGAGAGAGAGAGAGAGAGAGAGAATATTGTCAAAATGGAGTCAGGTAAAGGCAAAACTGGGGAGATACTTTATAGCCGCGCGGGACCTCAGAGCTCATCTTCGTCTCATTGGAGTGATAACCGGTATTGTGGTAAAAAGAAACCTTCAACAATGAAACAAGAAAGTCGAAATTCATGTAGGAAGGAAGAAGAGCTGGAAGATTTACACGGAAAGCTAAAATTTGAGGAAAGAGATAAACTAAACAAAGAGTGACTTCCTAACCTCCTTTCCTCCCGTTTTCCTTCGCATTGTCTTTTTCTCCCTTTTCCGTTCACCTAAGCATTTTACGTCTTTCCTTCCTTCTCTTTTCCTCCTCAAATATTTCCACAAACTTCATCTTCCCTGCCTTCATTTTATTTCCTCTAAGCCAAACGTTCCTCCTTCCTCTCCTTAGATTCTTTCCCTTCCATTTTCTTTTACCTTCTCTTCGTCAAAATCTCCGTTTCTCCTTCATCCCTAAGGCCTCCTCTCACACCTTCCCAGCATGCCTATCAGTCTTCTCTCCTGCACTCACAAACATCCTCTTCCTATATAATTATCTTCCATCCCTCCATTTTCCCCACATTTCTCATTTGACTTCCTTCTTTTCCCGGCCTCCCAAGCCTTCGATCTCTGTTTCCTCCTTCTCTTCTTCTTTTCCCTCACTCCTTTCCTCTCTATCACCCTCCTTCCTACCGTATAGCTCAAGCAAGGAGGAAAATTATACGTGCTAAATTCTCAAACATTTCGGGCTTACACACCCACATTTTATAAGACTTTCCTAAAAGACGTAGGTGGGTATTTTCATGGGTAGTTTTATGAGTCTAGTGGTTATATTAGGACAAAGCTTCTTTACAATAAACCTGAAGAAATACTCATGAGAATTCGAGTGATCTCATTTGCGACCTTTATAAATATTTGTTGAGAGAGCCGAGAGCCTCTGGGAATACGCGGGCCTACGTGCCGGGCCTCTGTAGCCGCCCTATGTCAGGTGTGCGCCAAACCAGTTTCCCCAGGTAAGAGAATGGCTCCTCCTAGCCCCTTCACCCCTTGTGTGACCTGGCCTGTCCGGTGTGAGGCGGGAGGAGGGAGGGGGGGAGCGAGAAGGAGTGAGAGAGAGAGAGAGAGAGAGAGAGAGAGAGAGAGAGAGAGAGAGAGAGAGAGAGAGAGAGAGAGAGAGAGAGAGAGAGAGAGAGAGAGAGAGAGAGAGAGAGAGAGATTTTCGTTGTATCCACTTTCTTCACCTTATTATAATCAGCAGCAGTATCACTATAAAAACCTCCTGAGGATGGTGATGATATTACCTACTTGAATGGGGAAAATCTCTCTCTCTCTCTCTCTCTCTCTCTCTCTCTCTCTCTCTCACACACACACACACACACACACACACACACACACACGTGCACAACCGCATCCATCCTTTCTTCCCACAGTGGATGTAGTGAGGGATGGAAGATGACCAGAGAAGGGAATGATGGAGGAGACACACACACACACACACACACACACACACACACACACACACATACACACACATGAGAGAAGAGATGTTCCCATGGCAGAAGACCAGGACACTGACTTATTGCGTCCTCAGGTGGTAGTCCCGTTAGGCAGTGGTGGTGGTGGTTGTGGTGGTGGTGGTGTTGGAGGTGGAGGTGGTGGTAGTGGTGGGTTAAGAGGGTGGTAGGAAGGGCGTAAGAGGTGGAAGAAAATTGAAAGAGAAAAAAAGAGAAGGAATGAAAAAATGAGAGATGGATGAAGGGAAACAACAATCTCTCTCTCTCTCTCTCTCTCTCTCACCATATGCAACCACTCAAGGTCTGTCAAACAAGTAATTTAGACTTCCAATCATAATTTTTTTCCTACTTTTAAAAAGTAACCGACAAAGGAGGAAAATCACTTGAGAGAGAGAGAGAGAGAGAGAGAGAGAGAGAGAGAGAGAGAGAGAGAGAGAGAGAGAGAGAGAGAGAGAGAGAGAGAGAGAGAGAGAGAGAGAGAGAGAGAGAGAGAGAGAGAGAGAGAGAGAGAATACAAAAAGTGATGAATGGATTTTAATATTGATACCAAAGGATTAATGAAGTTTTACTCTCGTACTAAACAGCCATCCAGCAAAACACTGTACAGGTGAAGGAAAGGCGTGTTAGGGGATACAATGAATGGCGAGGGTGCGAGGTTTGGCGGGAAAGACGACTCGTGTTAATTAAGCCTCACACACCTGCTTTGTCATTAGCAGCTGATTAATTAACCTTGAGTCGTCCAGCGCCATCTTGAATTCACATTTTAACATTTTTCTTTCTTTCTTTAGCAATGCACTAAAGTTGGTAAATGAGCTCCTTTATGGTAAATTACTGGACATTGATTTTTTTTTTTTTTTTTTGGTTAGGAATGTGTCAGTAGTATTCGGTGGTAAAGAAGTGGTGTCATTTTTTTTTTATCTAAATACGCACCCACGCACGCATACACAAAGACTCTTGACTCCCCCCCCCCCCTCTCTCTCTCTCTCTCTCTCTCTCTCTCTCTCTCTCTCTCTCTCTCTCTCTCTCTCTCTCTCTCTCTCTCTCTCTAAATAACAAACACGCACACACACAAAAAAACCTTGCTTTTCTCCTTTTCTTTTGGCGCTAAGTGCAAACACACACAATAAAGAGAAAAGAAGAAAATCAAATAAATTCTCCTCCTCATAAATTCCAAGTAAATGTCACCATGAAACCTGTCGCAGCCTAGGGGAGTAAAGGGCAGCAATGAAGTGACGAAGGTGACCCGTTATGAGTTTTTTTTTTTTTTTGAACTATCATCACCAGAACTCCAACACCACTACCGCAAAAACTACCCCTACAAAAACTACTACTACTACTACTACTACTACTACTACTACTACTAATAATAATAATAATAATAATAATAATAATAATAATAATAATAATAATAATACACACGTTATGCCAGTGGAAGGTGAAGCGATTGCTATATTATATTACAGTCTTCCTTAATTCCTCATCATGATTATTATGAAGTTCTTAAAAGATTGTTAAGTAGTACATTGTGTTCGTAGTGAATAAGAGACGACAAAATAAATAGACAAGAATAACGAAAAGAATAGTTTTATTAATATTAGTTGTATTATTATTATTATTATTATTATTAGTAGTAGTAGTAGTAGAAGTAGTAGTAGTAGTAGTAGTAGTAGTAGTAGTAGTAGTAGTAGTAGTAGTAGTAGTAGTAGTGGTATTTTAAGTAGTATAAGTAGTATAAGTAGTAGTAGTAGTAGTAGTAGTAGTTGTAGTAGAAAAAATAATTATAATAACAACAACGACAATAATAATAATAATAATAATAATAATAATAATAATAATAATAATAATAATAATAATAATAATAATAATAATAATAATAATAATAACAATACCAGCCCTAATGGCAGTAACGACAACCATTAACATTCAACGAGCACCCTCCAGCCAGCCACAGACAGCAGTAAAGTCTTGGTCGCACGCGGATGCTTCAGTCATTATACGCGCACTGCTGTTACCAGAGGCAGTGGCGGTGGTGTGTGTAGGGGGGGTGGGGAGGTAAGCTACGGCAAAGTCATGGAACTGAGAACAGGATGGCTTACATACCTACAAAAGTCACACTAAAACAACGCGTGCTATAACTCACACAGCGGTAGATATCACACCCTCCTCAGCACTGAATTAAATTGGAACACTGGAAAATTGCACGAACATTTCTTGCACGAACATTTCTTACGCTAACAAATTTATCATTCTAAGATTTTGCTCTCACTTAAGCATTGCAAAATAATGAAACCTGAGAAATCACATAATTATTCCTTCACTTTTCAAAATACTAGTGAAATAAAATAGAGCGAGTGTAAAAAGTAATTTCAGTGTAAATCGAAGACAGAAATTCACAAGTTCAGAACCTAAGAAAGGAAGGGAACAACTGAACTCCTGACCAGTGATAAAAAAATGAATACAAAAAAGACCTCCCCCAAAAAATCAAGCACAAAAACAGGACATACGAAACTGGTAATAATATAGTATCAAGAGTGTCAAGAGTATCAAGACACCTCTCCATCCCAAACCGACCCTCTCTTCTGGCCACTCAATTCTTTTACTGGAGCTGCACCAAGCGGGGTTTTTCTTTACTTTTTTTTTTTTTTTTGCCTCTGAGCTGCTTCCTGTACTGTAAAAAAATAGCAACAAAAAAAATGATAACTTTCAAGCACTGATTATCACCACTACTCTTCCTCCTCCCCTGCTTCTTCATTTGGCTCTTCGGATTGGCTATTATGAGAGCACATGAGTAAAAGGGAGTCATAGGTTGGTATTACAAGACACATTCGATTATCACAGCAACTATTTCTAAAGGTCAAAGAGGGGATCAATCGGGTTCTAATGAGGGTTTCTTAAGACTCATGCTGCTGAGGAAGGGTCAAACTACCATCAGGCTCATAAAACTACTACTGGAAATGCCCTCAACTCCTACGAAAGCATTGTCAAATACGTGAACTTGGGCGACGAAATGTTTTAAAATACGACCCATAGGCACGTTGACCGCCTAACCACTACTCTCATGCTTCTTCCTTTGGCTCATCGGACTGGCTAGCCATGAGTGAGTCAGGAGGTTGTAGGCACGTTGATCACCTAACCACTACTCTTATGCTTCTTCCTTTGGCTCATCGGACAGGCTAGCCATGAGTGAGTGAGGGGTCGTAGGCACGTTGATCACCTAACCACAACTACTTTGCTTTTTCACTTGCCTCTTCGGACCGGCTACCTGTAAGTGAGTAAGCGAGGCGTACAACTTATACTCACTACACTACTCGTCTGCGTTTTCATTTGGCTGTTTGGACTGGCTAGCTGTGTGAAGGTAAGCGATGAGTGCGCACGCTTACCGCTCAACTCACATGCGGAGAATAATCATGACAATTGGTGGGAACGACTCGACTTCCCTGCAATCACGCGTAGCACACAGGCAGTCAAGAGAGTAAAAAGTCTACCGCAGGACACGAAATATAACAAAACTGACTTGCAGCAAACGCTACTTTAGGGTTGGTGAAGTGTACATTATATCTGGTTTTCGTTCGTTCCTTATTCTATCGCTCATAAATTTTAGACACAGACAAACACAGGCAGACATATACAGACAAAAACTCTCTCTCTCTCTCTCTCTCTCTCTCTCTCTCATAAACACACACACACACACACACGAACACGAACACTCACACGACTCGTATCTTCGTCACGGTCAGTGGGGCAGACACATTTTTTTCCCAGTCTTGATATTATTGTTATTACTTTTCATTGCAGGGTGATACGCACGAGCAGGTGTTTCCGTGCCTCGCCCCGTGATTAGTGAACGGGCTCAGGTGTTCACGTCTTGATTTTGCTCACCTGACACACACCTTGTTTAGTGATAGGACTCCTTGACTTGACTTCTGTGACGGAGGGTTGAGGAGTGAGGGTTGGAGGAGGAGAGAGAGAGAGAGAGAGAGAGAGAGAGAGAGAGAGAGAGAGAGAGAGAGAGAGAGAGAGAGAGAGAGAGAGAGAGAGAGAGAGAGAGAGAGAGAGAGAGAGAGAGAGAGAGAGAGAGAGAGAGTGTGAGTGAGTGAGTGAGTGTGTGTGTGTGTGTGTGTGTGTGTGTGTGTCCCCTCCATACATGGTAAATCAGACCATAGTGCGCACATGCTTCTCCCCCCAAAAGTAGGTTGTCTGGTTCTCCTCCACCTAAACGACAGACCTATTCGACAGTCGCGACGCTCTTCTGCCTTCACACATGCGGCAAATGAGGAAAAGGTACACGAAGTCATCCAGCTCCTAATTGCCTGTGTTCATTTCCGTCTCTTTGGACCGCTTTCACAGTCACTTTGTTTGTTTAGATCGTTACCAATGGCGGCGATCGCGCTATAGTATATCCATGTAAAACTGGCCGATGAGGTAGTGGCGGCTGCGGGGTTAGCCTAGCCCCGCACCTTGCCACACACACTCAATACCTCTCGCTTCCTCTGCAGCCGCCACTACCCCATAGGCCAGTTTCACGTGGAAAACTATAGCGTCGATCGCCGCCATAGGTAGCGATCAAAACAAACGAAGTACTGTGAAAGGGGCCCTTAATCCCTTAACCCCTGTGGATGAAGATAGGAGCACAAAGCACCCTTCAACCCACAGCTGTAGGGAGAGTAGTGGAAGGTCTTTGTTTATACATTTCTCAGATTTATTCAATGTCAAGGGATGGACAGCTGGACGTCTCGTGCACTGGGATTTGAACCGCTGACCCGATGATTTGCAGCAAAGAACAACATAAACTATTTTTAAAGGCTCTACTTTCATTAATTCAATTTAAATTATTATAATCTGACCTATACGAGTAACAGGTTTGATGAGATTATAGGAAGTTTCTGGAAACCACTTCCTGTCACAGTCCATCTTTTTTTTTTGCTTTGTTCGACTATTCTATTAACATTTTTGGACCTGTTGTCACTAAACAGAGTGGCTGACACAATCATTTTGTCAAAGCCTTTCGTCACGGCCTGGTCCACAAAATCAATTGATATGGTTTGGTTAGATTATGCTAGTCGACGGGTAAACCTAATTAGGTAGTCTGTTTAATAACATTATAACACCTTTCTTAGCTCAAACACAGAAGATTCAATATCTGATGTTGACCAGCACATAGTAAAGCGCCGATTTTGGCATGCTACCTATCATCTAGAATCTCTGTACTGATTGGTTGTCTTGAAAGCGATATTGTCAAACCCCTTGTAATCGTCTGGTGCATATAATCAGCTATATGGCTAGCTTAAAAGAAGCTAAACTTGTACTATCTTACCGATTGTTACTACTCCAGGGAGTCTTTTTGAACGCCACAGTTTCTCATCCCCTCTTCCTGTGCTCCTCTATTAATGAGCCGCCCGCCGCTCCCACTGCTCGCCAAAGTAAAGGATTTTGTGCCAGTTGTTATATATGCGCGTTACCTGATCACTCGCCCCTTATTGCAAATTGACTTATATCGTGAATAATTATTTCGACAAAAGTTCTGCCACAGTTTGGTACACAAAAAATATGATAAGGTTAATTAAGACATGACGAAGCAGAACAAAAATTATCATTATGAAAGGACGTGCACCAAAATTGATAATGGGAAATAGGCTTTTAAGGCAGATAATTAACAATCTGGCATCTGATTACCGTCTGAAGAACTTCCAAAAAACCCTTGAGTTAGAGTAAGCTTGTGCGAGCCTGTTTTTCGAGCGCTGCTTTCTATTATCGTACAGCATCACGTCAGCGGCAGACAATGTGACACTAATTAGGGAGCTTCCGAACATAAGGGAAAAAAACGGGATGTATCTATCTAATGAATATTGGCTAAGAAAACATTGATCTATTTTCTATTACATATTTTTTCATCGGTACACGAATCGATTATTATTTTGAAAAGAGTCTGGAATGAGGTTTATCTACTCAGCTACTTGCATTGATTTTCATTAGGAGAGAGAGAGAGAGAGAGAGAGAGAGAGAGAGAGAGAGAGAGAGAGAGAGAGAGAGAGAGAGAGAGAGAGAGAGAGAGAGAGAGAGAGAGAGAGAGAGAGAGAGAGAGAGAGAGAGAGAGTGTGTGTGTGTGTGTGTGTGTGTGTGTGTGTGTGTGTGTGTGTGTGTGTGTGTGTGTGTGCGAGTTATTTTATTTAAGTGAGTGAGTGAGAGTGAGTGAGTGAATAATAATAATAATAATAATAATAATAATAATAATAATAATAATAATAATGATAATAGGTTTCTTCACCAAGAAGCAGAAAACAAAGAATCGTGAAAGATTTCATGTTTCTGAAAAGATCTTGGCTAACACTGAATCAATTTTAGAGTTACCGTTTGAGTGCTGCGAATTTGTTGATACAGTTGAGAGGAATAAAATAAGTTTCTTTAAAAAATTAAAACTGAAAAATAAAAAAAGTAAAAATAAAAAGTGAAAATTTTAAATAAAAATCTAAAAAAGTAGAATCTTAAAAAAAAAGTTTACCAATGTCTGCACTGATAATAATGAGAGGGCTCCTTACAAACTCTCGTTCAGTTTTCGTACCACATAAGGAATTGTGAAGTTTCGGTACCGCTGTCATGCAGAGTGAGTGAGTGAGTGAGTGACTAATTGAGTGCATCCATCCGTCCGTGTGTGTGTGTGTGTGTGTGTGTGTGTGTGTGTGTGTGTGTGTGTGTGTGTGTGTGTGAGTGAGTGAGTGAGTGAGTGAGTGAGTGAGTGAGTGAGTGAGTGAGAGTGAGTGACTGACGGACTGACCGACTGATTGAGTGAGTGCATCCGTCCGTGTGTGTGTGTGTGTGTGTGTGTGTGTGTGTGTGTGTGTGTGTGTGTGTGTAGAGAGGTCCTAGCCGTTTTCCTTCTCTAGAGGGAATCTGAATGCATGACAATCCCTCTTCGCGACACCCTTTCATCCCCTCTTCGTCTCTTTCCTTCCCTTCATCCTCCTCTGCCTCTTCCTCCTCCTCCTGAGCATCACCTCGCCCCTCGCAGCGCAGTTTTCCATCTTCCTCCCCTCTTTCCCTCTCCCTTTCTCCTATATACCCTCTTTTTTCCTTCCCTCCCTTCGCCTAATACCAGCTTCTATTGATTCCTTTGTTAAACTGCCAATAGTCATTTCCATTTTCCTCCTCCATATCTACCTCCTCCTCCTCCTCCTCCTTCTCGTCTTCTTCCTCTTCTTTCACCTCATCTTTCTCCTTTACGGACTTATGTTCTCTCTCGTTTTTCGTTTCCTCTAAATGGATATTGTTTCTTTATTTTGTTGATGTTAATTTCGTTTATATCTCCATTATTCACCTTTTTTTTTAGGGGGAACTGTTGCAATTATATTTCCGCTGTAATTCTTTTGTTTTATCTTATTGCATTAGTTTACTGTGCTGATAATGATATTAAGGATCATGTTATACGCACATAAGATTTTTGTTTCATTATGTTTTTCGTATTTTTCTTGCCCACCACCACCACCACCACCACCCTTTTATTATTTCTTAAGGGGGAATAGCAAGAACGCCCTTCAATACTTGCCTTTGTTTAACCGTTCTTTCTCCTCCTCCTCCTCCTCTTCCTCCTCATTTTCTGCCTCCGCCACTGCTAACCCCTCTAACACCTCCTCCTCTTCTTCTGCACTCTCCCTCAACTCCTCCTCCTCCTTCTCCTCTTCTGTCTTTCCCCTTCTCACATATTTAGCTTCCTCCCCTCACCCTTCCTCTCATTCGTAATTCTGTCATACTCTCTTTTCCCCTTCTCGAGCCGGCTCCTTGTTTCCTTTCTCCTTCAAATTCTCCTCCTCCTCCTCCTCCTCCTTCCCTCCTTCTCCTCCTCCTCCTGCTGCTGCACCTCGTTCTCCTCTTACTTCGTCTCCTTTCTCTTTTTTTTTATTTCTCTTTGTTTTCGTGTTTCAAAATTCTCCCTTTCCCCTCTTCATTTTAATGCACGCTTCTATCCATCGTTTTTTTTATATATATTATTACTTTAATTCCTTACAACATCTCTGTTCCCCTTCTCTCTCCTTTTATGTTACTGGTATTGAAATTGACGGCGGCGGAGTAAAAAGTAATAGTGTCTTTTTACTGGTACTTCTTATTTTATTGATTCTTCCTATTTCACTGCTTTATTTATTTTTTGCTACAATTTTCTGCTCATGTCATCGACTTAAGAGAATGTTAATGGTCAGGATTTTAATAATACTTGGCCATTCCTCAACTGAAAATCATCATAACATTTAATTTTACTTTAACAGCAAGTCGAGAGAAGCAGTGACCCAGCTACTGGTAAAAAAAAATAGTGTGTATTCGTAAATGGATTAATAAATGTATCAATAGCAAAAAAGAAGGAAAGTTTTTGTTGTGCTGTTTTTATGTGGGTGTGGAGGGGTGGGTGATGTGGTGGTGGTGGCGGTGGTGGTGAGGGTGGCTGGAGATGTAGTAGTGGTGAGTAGTAGTAGTAGTAGTAGTAGTAGTAGTAGTAGTAGTAGTAGTAGTGGTAGTGGTGGTGGTGGTGGTGGTAATAGTGGTGGTGGTGGTGGTGGTGGTGGTAATAGTGGTGGTGGTGGTGGTGGTAATAGTGGTGATGGTAGTGGTGTTGGTGGCGATACTGTTGTTAGTGGTAGTGTCGTTAGCGTTAGTGGCGGTGGTGGTGCTAGTGTTGGTAGTGTTGGTAGTGATAGTGGGAGGTGGCACTGTTGGTGGTAGAGGTGGTGGTTGTTTGTTGGTGGTGTTAGTATTAGAAGTGTTGCTGTTGTTGTCATTGTTGTTGTTGTTGTTGTTGTTGTTGTTGTTGTTAGTGGTGGTAGTGGTAGCACGTATAGGGAAGAATTTAAAATAGATAGCAGATTAAATGAGAACCAGTCTCCGTTTTTTTATTTTTTTTATTACAGGAAGGGAAGCAGCTAAAGGGAAAAAAAGCCCGTGAAGCAGCATTTATGGTTTTTTTTTTATATAATGTGTGTGTGTGTGTGTGTGTGTGTGTGCGCAGTTAACTAGGCAGTCATGATCAGCTTCAAATAAACTTTTACCATGATTTATTAACTTTTCTTGCTTTCATGAGAAAAAGGAGAATCCTATATACATATTTGGAGATGCTGGAGTTTTAGACAACCAAACCCCCCCCCCCCCCACACACACACACACGCACACACACACGCCGAAAAAGTATTCATATCACATCCAGAAACCTGTCAAGTCTTTGTGAGGAAGAAAACCTTCATTATTATTATTATCATTATTATCAATATTATTATTATTATTATTATTATTATTATTATTATTATTATTATTATTATTATTATTATTATTATTATTATTATTATTATTATTATTATTATTATTATTATTATTATTATTATTATTAATATATTATTATTTTTATTATTATTATTATTATTATTATTATTATTATTATTATTATTATTATTATTGCTATTATTATAATTATTATAAATGTTACTTTTTCACATTACAAAAGTAGACACACACACACACACACACACACACACACACACACACACACACACACACACACACACACACACACATGTAATCAGTCATCTTCTCACGGCGTGACGGTAGGACCACAAAATAAGGGTTGGAAGATTGACAGTCTCAGGAGGCTTACGGTGCTGTGGAAGAGGAGGAGGAGGAGGAGGAAGAGGAGGAGGAGGAGGAGGAGGAGGAAACAATCCATGAGAACAAAAAGGAAAATCTAAATATCAACAGAGAGAGAGAGAGAGAGAGAGAGAGAGAGAGAGAGAGAGAGAGAGAGAGAGAGAGAGAGAGAGAGAGAGAGAGAGAGAGAGAGAGAGAGAGAGAGAGAGAGAGAGAGAGAGAGAGAGAGAGAGAGAGAGAGAGAGAGAGAGAGAGAGAGAGAGAGAGAGAGAGAGAGGCGGCAAACAAGCAGACACGGGTATATACAGACAGCTAGACGAAGAGAAGCAGAAGCAGATAAAAAAAAAATGACCGGCTCCCGAAAGCACATTAGCAAATTTAACCAAATAAATAAATAAATAAATAAATGAATAATAAATCAAGTAACATGGTTTCTCTTAGTATATATTTAAGCAAGCAACTTTCACATCAATCTAATATTTGACACGTTACGATTATTACTTCTCCTCGTCCTTCACATACAATTATTATCAATCACTTCGGTGCGTCCAATTGGAGGAACAAAAACACGACCCATGTAAGAAAACAAGAAGGAAAAAAAATGGCTCTAAAATCTACAGCTTAAAGGAAAAAAATACTGGATGAGAAGTTGTTTGGTGGCCTTCTGCAGGGGTGAGCGGCTGGGTTAGGCCTGGATGCATGGGCCAGTAACTCATCGCGTCCCATTTACTGTAGCGACCCCCATGATGTGACCCGAATCCATGATCGCGACCCCATTCAGATCAATAATAAACAAACACATATTGGTCTCGTTTTTTGTATGCCAGCAACTTCCTTTACTTCAACCTAGTTCCCTACACCTATATAACTGAACAATTAAAACAACGTGTGCCATGAAACATCAATATATATCAAGCTTATGTTGGGACTAGATATTATTAGCATCATTATAGCCGTCAAATTTACCTGAAGGATAGCATAATTATAAACGTGGAATGAATTAACTAATCATTCTAGGGTAAAGGACCTAACACCTCTCCATCCGAAACTGAACTCTCTCCTCGCCACTCTTCTGTTTACTTTTATAGGAGTAGTGCTAAGTGTTTTTTTTGTTATTTTTTGTTTTGTTTGTGCCTCTGAGCTGCTTTCTCCATTGTAAAAAATAAAATAAACGTTGAACTAGGAAGCTTAACTTTATTACAGCGTATGCACCTCCACGCTTTCTATGACAAACTTAGCTTCACTTTTTACTGCCCTGCTGAACTTGGCCCTACTGAGTGATGAAGTACGAGAACATCAGCCGGAGGAGGATGGAGTGCACTAACATCACTCAGGGGAAAGTGGGAAACGCCAGGAAAGGCCTTTGTACTGCAGTGAACTGATAACGACTGATGATGATGAGTGGGTGCAGTAAAAATAACACACACACACACACACACACACACGATAAGCTACATAATGGTTCTCTCACCGTACAGTTAGCAAGGACAACATTTCTCAGTGCTCCGAGGCCACACAAAGCTATGGCGTATGCTCCCATTATAGACAGATAGATATTCCCCAGGACATTGGTAGAGCTGCATAAACAACCAGAGATACCGTGTAATTAACTTGCACTCTCTGTATCCCAAGACGACGAGATAGTTCCATGCTATATAGATGGATTAGTAATGAAATAGAGGAGGCAAGTGAATAAAGAGGACGGGAAAGATGAGGCAATTGAATAAAAATGTGAAAGTAGGCAGAGAACAGGGATGAAGAGAATAGAGGAAAAAGGGAAGAAAAAACAGACAAGAATGGTTTAATGAAATTTATACCACAGTGTCATCCAGGCCGCTGTTCGTGTGAGCTCAGACGGTAGGATTAGTCAGGAAAAGCTTACGTATCGCCATGAGTCAAAGAGGCATTTAGAATTACAGGAATACGTTCAGAACCGCCTCTAGATGTTACGCAGTTTAGCGGAAGGCAGGATCATAATATCTGGATTTATTCACATATGTTGGAAAGGCTTGCGGATCTGTGTGTGTGTGTGTGTGTGTGTGTGTGTGTGTGTGTGTGTGTGTGTGTGTGTGTGTGTGTGTGTGTGTGTGTGTGTGTGTTTCATCTTGACATTTACATTAAGACTCAGTGGAATATGACCTTGTATAGCCGTTACGATTACTTATACGGTAACCCTTTTTTCTTCCTAATATCACTTCTCCCATAACAACCGGCGACAGGAAGCATGTAATTAGTCTCGGGGTCCCCAGGTACTACACGCGCATATCATTCCTTTTGGTAGAGGTTGAGAGGTACGCCAACACCTATAAAACATCCTCCTTGCGCGTGTGACTCACTACATATGGATTTTCCTTCCTTCCCTCTCCCCTTCCGTCCCCTTTTGCTGTTCCCTGCATGCGCCTTCCCCTTCACTTCGCCCTTCCCTTCCCTGCTTACTCTCCCCACTCTCAATCTCTTACTTACCCTTCAACCCTTCCTTCCTGCACGCCTTCCTACTTTGCTCTCTCCGCCACCACCCTCTTCGTCCTCCTCTTCCTCCTCCTCCTCTTTATCTTCCCCTACAGCGGCAGCAGCGCGTCCTCCCACACGGGCATTGAGTTTCGTCCCTCATTTTATACCTTCCTTCCCTCCGACTATTCCCCTTTCATTCCTACTTGGCTCTCTCTCGTTCCATACTCGTTCTCCTCCTACTTATACTCCCCTAAAGCAGCACAACCTCTTTTTCCTCCTCCTCCTCCTCCTCCTGCATGGATTCTCTCTCCCCTCTCTTCATTATATCCTCTCCTACATACCTTCCCCTGCCAACACCACACACCCTTTCCATCCGAGGTTGCTCTCTACCATCTTGCTCTTCCTCCATTCACTTCTCTAGAGTAGCAATAATACCTCCTGCTACACACACACACACACACACACACACACACACACACACACACACACACACACACACACACACATTGGAGTCTTATCTTCTGTATGCCATCCTTCCCTCTTTCCTCCACACAGTTTTCTAACCATTAGTCTCATTTACTTCTACTTAGCTTCTTCCATTCCCCTGCTCTTCCTCCCCTTCACACAAACAAGGAGTCTCTCTCGTCTTGCACATGCCTTCCTTCCTTTCTTTCGTTCTTCCTTCCTACCTTGCACATATCCTTCTTGCCACCAGTCACCTTTCACCTCTACGTCAGGAGATAAACTTGATATTTCTTTGTGGCATCCTCTTTTCTCTGCCACGCTAACGTTCTCAGCCCTTGGTTTCTCTTCATTCCCGTAGCATGAAGAGGAAGAAAGCGTTGCTCTCCCTCCTCTTTCCTCTATTACAGCGTTCCCCTTCTTCTCTTCCTCCTTATCTGTAGGTTTTGCCCACTAACACCACCACCATGCCCCTTCTCGTCTCTTCCTACACAGCCACGTATTCTCTCATATCTCGCTGTGTTCCAGGACTCCATTTGTGTTGCGTTCCTTCAGGGGGAAAAGCCAAAAAACCTGTCTTCTTTTAGCAAGCCGAGGCCGTCTGTCAGGCCATCACCCCCACCCCCCTGCGGCGAGGCACACAGGCGCGGGCCTGAAGTGTGTGTGCGCCTGACCTTCCTCTCTCTCTCTCTCTCTCTCTCTCTCTCTCTCTCACTCTCTCCCTTCGTCCTCTCTTTATGGCAGCTTATCTCAACCCGCCAGGCACTTCCCGAGACACAAAGGTCAATTTCCTACAGAGCTTTATAATGAGGGTCAAGAGAAGAGACGAGAGAAAGCAGACGTGTATGTGTCCGCTAAGCTTCGCAAAAAAGAAAAAATAATAATGAAGTAAAAATAAACTCGTTAGAAATGCATGAGGTAAAATGGACTGAGAGGATGTTGTTTGGCTATTGTCTTGGGTGTTGTAGGAGAGGAAAAATTTATAATAGGGATCAGAAGGGGGGGGGGAGAGAGAGAGAGAGAGAGAGAGAGAGAGAGAGAGAGAGAGAGAGAGAGAGAGAGAGAGAGAGAGAGAGAGAGAGAGAGAGAGAGAGAGAGAGAGAGAGAGAGAGAGATAGTCGTGTTCATACTAATAACTGTTTCTTCCTTCAAACGAAAAAAGAAACTTCACCATCACTAAAATTAATGAACACCAACTTGGATGTAATGAAAAAGAGAAAGAGGTTTATTTCAGCGATCAAGGGAAGAGAAGAGAAGTTAAACCAGTGCGTACAAAGCTACAATATACATGACATCAAAATCTAAGGGAACACCAACTCAGTAGCACTATATACAATGTGTGAACTGCCTCGATCCTAGATGTAAAATAGGAAGAGGGCTTATAATAGGGACCCAGCAGAACAAGACACGAGATTAGAAGGGAAAATAGGAAGAGAGAGAGAGAGCAGGTGGTGTGTGTGTGTGTGTGTGTGTGTGTGTGTGTGTGTTAAGATGAATGACCTCGGATGTTGAGATGGAAAGGTTACAGCAACACAGAATCTTGCGCAACGTAACCTTAATAACGCGAGGAAGCTGTTAAAAGGGTGTCATAGAATACGGGAAAAAGTTAGATGAATGGAACATCGAAAAAAAAACTAGCTGACGTTAATATGAGCCATAAAATACAAGAGCAAACGAAATAATAGTAAAAGCAATAAGATGAAGAACGAGGAACAGCAATAAAAAAAATAGTAACAAAAAGAAAGGAAACTATATGAATTAGCGCTGACAATATATTTTTCTCAATTCTGCGACCATTTTTACCGTCTTCTGAGGCATCCCTCCAGCAGTCTCCTTGCAGCTCATTTTAGTGTTATCAAGGTTACGTTAGATCAGGTTGCGTCAGCTTCCTGTGTTGCCGTAACTTTTTCATCCCAACATCGAAGGTCTTTAATCTTAATGTTAGCAAGAATTTTCGTTTAAGGGAAGCTGCTTTTTCTTCCTCATCTCCTTTCGCCTCTTTTTTCTTGTTCCGTTGGTCCCACGCAGAAGCCTCATTCCTCCTTGACAACATTAAGGTCAGTATTTTCAGACGCTGCCGCCTCTCATATGAACTAATTCCAAAGGTCGAAAATAAGGTTAATCGGGTTCTAATGATTTTTTTTTTAACGTTCATGGTTCAGAAGTGAGGTCAAAACTACTATCAGGGTCATAAAACTATACCAGGAAACACCCCAAACCCTTTCGAAAGTCCTATCAAATGTGTGTGCTTGGGCGCCGAAATGTTTACCCGGCAGCTCAATGGATAAAGGATGCAAGAAAGCGGCACAAAGTATACTATCAGGAAAACAAAGTACGTAACTCTGCACATTGAGGAGCTCTTGCCACGCGCACATAGGACCCACACCACATCCATGCCCTGCGAAAGACCGACCAGCACAAGGAAGGATGCCACAACACAAGTTCATCCCATCACACTCACGTCACAGCATTATGTCAACTATTCTGGTTTATGGTGTAGCATTTTCAGACCAAAGAAAACACCTAAAAATCATTCACCACAGCATCTCCTTAGTTTGTCTTTCTTTCACGTCTATGTAAGGTACTTATTTTCGAGAAGCGTTGATGTTTATTAAGTGACGCGGCGCCTGTTTGGCGAAGTTTATGATGCATTGCACGTCCAGCCATAATTTGACGCTTCCGTCGATGCCCTATACATTTTGAGAGAGAGAGAGAGAGAGAGAGAGAGAGAGAGAGAGAGAGAGAGAGAGAGAGAGATTACATGGAAGTTCAGTGTTCAAGAATAAAAAATAAGGGCATGGGATTATATTTTTCTTTATAATCTTCTGACACTTGACCTTATACCGTCCTACCTACGTCAAGCCATTTTTCTACCTGTTCTATCGTTGTATTTTATCGTGCCAGTTAGAGGTATATAGTATATACGTACTTTATGCTCATGAACTTAAAATAAGTCTCTCTCTCTCTCTCTCTCAAACGCACACTAAAGAAAAAAGCACCGAAGCCTTGGCAGTTCAAGAATAATTCAAACAGGAATAAAAACCATCCCTTTATCTTTTCTTACTTTCTTTTTTGTTTGTGTGTGCTCACCACCACCACCACCACCACCACTAGATACTACCACAATCATCATCACCACTACTACTACTACTACTACTACTATTACAACTGATGCTGACACCACTACCACACCTTTGGCTACTACTACTACTACTACTACTACTACTGCTACTACAATCCACTGCAACTAACAGAAATTAAAATATTAACAAACAGACTTCAAGTGGAGGAAAGGACGAGCTGGTAACGGACCCCCCTCCCCCCCCCAAAAAAAAAAAAAAAAACGGACGAACGGACGGATTCAACGTACGCACTATTTACCGATGTAAGTTATTTACAGTTGCACCGAAGACTCCCAAAGGAAACTGATGGGTAAAAAAATCGGCAAAGGAAAAAAATAATGAACTGGTATACGCTCACGAAAGGGAAAGATTACAGTATACACGTTTTTTTTTATGGTGTATATCTTTTCTTCTTTTCGCGTTGGAAATCAATGGATACGCAAACTAAATACATAAATATGCACCGAAATGAAATAAAATATATAAATAAAACAACATCCGCAAGTAAATAAATAAAACACGCAAAACAATGGAAAAATATAACTAAAATCTAAACACCTTTTTTCTCTCTCTCTCTCTTCTAAGGTGCTTGTGGGCGTTTATGTTCTGATATTTTTTTCAATCTTTGTTTCTTCTATTTTATCATCTCTCACAAATGAATATATATAGTGATCGCAAGAGAGAGAGAGAGAGAGAGAGAGAGAGAGAGAGAGAGAGAGAGAGAGAGAGAGAGAGAGAGAATACAAAAACTCAATTCTTCTTAGGGGGAGGATGCATTATTAAGGAAATCAATACACAGGTATAGAAGAGCGGAAAGAGCCAGGAGGAAGCGAGGAGGAGGAGGAGGAGGAAGAGGAGAAGGAGGGAGCGGAGGAGGACTGAAGGTGAGGTGGGAGTACGTTCACACGGAAGACTTTTTGACAGGTAAGTAAGAGGGAAGAAGGCAAGAGGGGCAGGTAGGAAAGAGGGAATGAAAGCTAAGAGGATGAACACAACACCTGGCGAGGAGAAAGAGGAGGAAAGTGTAGGATTATAGATAGATGGATAGAGAGGAGATAGATGGGCGGGCATATATAGACAGATCAAGATAAATTAGAAAATTATAGAAAAACGCTAGATAGATGAATAAATAAATAAAAAAAATATACAGAAGTGTTTAAATATTGATGAATTCATAAAAGGGAAATGTGAAGAAAGAGATGGATGGGATAGAATCGGTATATAGAAACAATAAAATAAATATCTAGGTAACTTAGATATAAATAGAAATAACATGCGGGGAGACAAATGTGGACGGATGAATACGGGAGTAGCAAGCAATCTGGAGCAATAAAACGAAAATACTAGTTATAGAAAGATCGAAAAACGGATATAGGTAGCTACTATTGTGTTAGAAAGATGGATAAAATGGATAGAGAGTTACAGAAAGATTCAAATAACAGCACATACGAAAACAGATAGACAGACTGGTAAGGGAAACATATGCTAACTGAAAAGTACAGAAACATTAATTAAGAAAGAGCAAGTAGATTGACTGAAATAAAATAGATTAAAAAAAAAAGAGTACCCACGAAAACAGCTAGACACAGATTGATAAGGGAAAAGTATATTGACAGGAAGGCACTGAAACATTAATGAGCAGATACCAAGTAGATTGAGTGATGATAAGACAGACAGACTGACAGGTACACCACGTCACTAGTAGGTTACATAAACAGAAAGACAGCCACACGAAAAGTAAAGAAAGATTATAAATACTAGTATACATTCACCATCATAATATTCTTCTTTCCTCTTGCTTTACCTGCTTGGATACATGCACGAGAGAGAGAGAGAGAGAGAGAGAGAGAGAGAGAGAGAGAGAGAGAGAGAGAGAGAGAGAGAGACCTCACTCCAGTAGATTCTCGTCCAGTCTATTATGAGAGAGAGAGAGAGAGAGAGAGAGAGAGAGAGAGAGAGAGAGAGAGAGAGAGAGAGAGAGAGAGAGAGAGAGACCTCACTCTAGTAGCTTCTCGTTCTTTCATGAGAGAGAGAGAGAGAGAGAGAGAGAGAGAGAGAGAGAGAGAGAGAGAGAGAGAGAGACCTCACTCTAGAAGCTTCTCGTTCTTTCATGAGAGAGAGAGAGAGAGAGAGAGAGAGAGAGAGAGAGAGAGAGAGAGAGAGAGAGAGAGAGAGAGAGAGAGAGAGAGAAGCTACACTCTCATAATCGGCTTTCCTCTTGTGTTTCGAAGAGATGATGAATAAAACACAAACATTAGTAAATAGGCTTATTATGTCTGTAACGATTGACTTGCTCTTATTATTATTATTATTATTATTATTATTATTATTGTTGTTGTCATTGTTATTTCCTGTCATTGTCTTACATGTTATTTTGTTCTCTTATCGTGCATGCGTGTGTGTTGAGAGAGAGAGAGAGAGAGAGAGAGAGAGAGAGAGAGAGAGAGAGAGAGAGAGAGAGAGAGAGAGAGAGAGAGAGGAGAAAAAGTCAACGTATCCCTCCCACCAAACACCAACTCAACACCATCCCGTCAACACACACACACACACACACAAGAATATCAACAATGGCGACGGCGAAGCAGAGGAGATTTCGTATTCACGGCTATCCAAGAGAGAGAGAGAGAGAGAGAAACCCGCATAGCTTCGTGACGTCACAGAGGGAGGCGTGGTCAGGGAGCGGCTGCAGCGGTTTACATAATCATCTCTCTCTCTCTCTCTCTCTCTCTCTCTCTCTCTCCACCACAATCCTCTTCAGTAAGTTCCGTCTCAGATTCCTCCTCCTCCTCTGCCTCCTCCTTTTCCCTTCTCCTCATAATTATTCTATCTACTGCCGCTCATCCATCTTCTCCATCTTCCATTTCCTCCATCCTCCACTTCCTCCCCTACACCTAAAACCGCTGTTGCTACTTCGTTATTCTTTTCTCCCCTCCTCCTCTTCTTACTTCACGTCGCTCTTCTGCTCCTCCTCCTCCTAACTTCTCGTGTTCTTCTCTAACTTCTTGTGGTCAGTCTTACCATCTTCCCTACTTTTACACACTCAAGTTTCTTTTGTTCCTTTATATGCTCTCTCTCTCTCTCAAATATATCTAACCAGTTTCTTTCAATCTTTGCTTCCCCATGTTTTTGCCTTTTCTCCCTTCTATTCACACACAAAAAGAAACATTTTTTACCTCCTTATTAATTATTGAGTTTAATTAAATGTGGAAACTTAATTTTTGTTTTCTTCGACTCTTTCTTTTCTTAATGAGGTAAGGACGGTCATAATTTAATTCTCGAGTTCGTGTTTACGCGCTTGGCTACGCTGCATGTTTTCTTCTCTCTGACATTATAGAACTATATTAACGTGGTTACATAACATAAAAACACCTGACCACATAAATGATAGTGACACATCCTGTTTGTTACTGGTTACCTCCCTTCACCACTTCTTTCATTTCATAATTTCGGCATGTCGATACATAATATTAAACCCACCAGAACACATAGTAGTTATATGTTGTTGGGTTAGGCTAGGGAAGATTAGATGAACACACCTACACACCTATCTATCAGTGCTTATCTGCCAAACCTCCCGTCCATTCCTCTCCTCAGGCACTTAATCGACAGACACACCTCTGACGTAGGTTAAACTTCACACCTGGGTAACCTTGAGAGAGAGAGAGAGAGAGAGAGAGAGAGAGAGAGAGAGAGATTCAGTAGTAGAGCCTGCTTGTTGACCTTCCCAAGTTCACACACACACACACACACACACACACTCTCTTACTAAGCAACAGGGGTGATGCAAGTGCCCTTTACACCACTACAACGTCCTCACCCCCTCCCTACTGCCTATCCCACACTCTCCTCACCCTGCATCGTCTTCCTAACCACACCCACTGCTTCCCCTTCCTGCCCCTGTCACCCTCCTCCCCTCCTTCTCCTTCCTCCTCCATTCCCTTTCCTTCCTCTCCCCTGCGCACGTCCTAACCACAACTTTCTCCCTCCTTCTCCACCCTTACCTCCTCCCCATCACCTTGCAACCCACAACCTGCTCCCATCCTCAGTTCCACATCCTTCTTCCCTCTCACCCATTCATCCTTCCCCCCCTCTACCTAGCTACCTCCCACACAATACTGTCACTTTCACTTCCACTCACCTCCCATCTCCTCCCAATCCCTCCCACGTTTTCACCCACTACTGAAAGAGAAGGTGGCGTGCACGAGAGTAACTGTTCATCATCGCAACGGGTTACTTTCGTTGGAGGTAATCAGTCTGTAAAACGTCTTGTCGAGGAACTTGTTCGCGTTACTGCCGCACCCAAGCACTGCACAAGTGGATGTCATTTTGGCAGAAAGTCTCTTGCGTCACCAACGCGAAACTGATCAAAAGAAGAAGCGCGGTTTGTTTTGCCTCCAACTCGGCCCCGAGCTTGAACTTGAGTTGAGTATGCAACCTATACCTCTCCAAGCGTCACATAAGTAATCGAAAACAGAATGACCGGCAATGATTTTTGGGGAAGTGGCATATTTCCCAGTTTGTATTCGACAAAGTGCCTCACCGAAAACATTAAACTAAATAAAAGCCAATGGGACAGACTACAGGGTAATGTTCTGAGGTTAATCAAGGCGTGATTTAGTGACAGGATGCAGCGAGTTCAGGTAAATTGGGAAAAATCACATTGGCTTGATTTACTAGAGGCGTCCCACAAGGTTCAATGGGGAGATCTCATTGGGTCTCGTTACTAGATCCAGTGAATGCGTCTGTCTGCCCTCGGAGCCTGAAGTAATCTTTCAATTAATTATTTACGTTTCCCTGGGGCCTATCTCAATTATTATAGGTTTGTACAATAAATTAAACAATTAATAAAAATGTTGTTGATCATATTCGTTGTTTTATTTCTTCGTAAACCAGTTAAAATTCGTTGAAGGCAATTTTCATACACCCAGAGCAGGTAC
>NC_066511.1:28925171-28970171 GCF_024679095.1 Eriocheir sinensis
GCAGGCATTGATATGGCGTTCGCACGGCATACACAGACATAAATACAGACAGACAACAGACATGGAAGGCAGACATTGGTGTGGTAGTGTTCCCATGGGTGGCTGGTGGGTTAGCAGCTTACACACACACACACACACACACACTGATATACAAACAGGCATGAACAGGCAGGCAGGCATTGGTGTGTGTGTGTGTGTGTGGGGGGGGGCTGGTAGGGTTAGCAGCTTGCAGGGAAATGAACCACTTCCGCTCAGCCGACTATCCCGTGACAGGCGCTGTACCAATGCTGCTGTCACTTCCGCACTTCAGCCCCCGGCCGCCGCGTTACGTAAATCCACAAATCCGCTTCCCGATCAATCCACACACACACACACATACACCACTTGCCATTCAATCTACCTGAACAATATTTCCTGTCGTGTATGACCGGGCAGTTGTTGGTTCCAGAGTTAAGTCGATTACTTTAATTTTTCCGTGGTGTCTTTTCCTCCCAAGGCACAAGCGGCGTACCTCCACTCACCACTTCTCGATTACAACTGAAGTCTGGAGACGCTACGTGTTTCTTAAAATATTTGTTTGCCTAAAAATTAAACATATTGTCTTTTTCTACAGGATTTAGTAGCCTACTAAAAATACATTTATTTTTGTTACCTCAACTTCATAGCTATTATACCCAAACAATGCCCCCGATTCGATTTGATGTCTGGAACAGACGCCATTAGTCGCATTTCTTAATTGACATTTTTTGCATATGAAAAATGATCATCATATATACCTCGTTTTTTTTTCATAATCTTCCTTCATAAATCTACCACGTTATGTCACTTGCTTACATATTTACTAGAGTATGTATTAGTTACTGTGTAACTCACGAGGAAGTGTGAATAGGCTATCTATCTAGTTCTTTCCCTTTGGGCTTCACTTATTATTGTGCTGTTTTTCGTCATTATTTAAATCCATATTGTAGTAGGAAATTTACTAGGATTTTTTTCAATATGAATGACATATTAACTGCACATCGTTACCGCCTGGAAACTATAAGAGTATTGAAAGAAAGATGACCAGCAGTCAGGCAGCGGGGACGTGTGTGTGTGCTTGTGTGTGATGGCGTCCTTAGTCTTATTACTTTTCCTCTCCTCAGTATACACATTTCGGTGTTATTCTGCGGCGTGCAGGCAACATATACTCAGAACAGGAAGATGGAGGAACATACAGATTGGTTTTAGTTTTTCCTTAACCAGAAAAGGTGGTAAACACAAGTGAGGGTAAGTTCTAGTGTTCCTTAATAAATATCATTTGTGTGTGTGTGTGTGTGTGTGTGTGTGTGTGTGACCTTACCATATGTGAGTACATAGCATAATACCATAACCTCTTTTAACTATACAACATTATTTTTCATTAAGTCTACATAATCTCCCGAAATTGATATCTCTTTTGGCCACTTCTGAACTTTTTTTTGTAGGGACAGTGATTAGCGGCTTTTTTTCCATTACTGTAGTCTCTTTTTTGCCCTTCAGCTGCTTCCTTTGCTGTAATAAAAAATATCATAACACCACTTGAATGTAACCAACCAGACCACTTTCCTCTGCCTAGCCTACTTCCTCTTTCCCACGCTCATCTCATAACTATGTCCACTCACTGGTTACTAAATTAAAATCTGCATGTCACTGCCACTCATGTCATGATAAAATGTGTGGTATGCTTATTAGATTTCCTGATGGATGTAATAGATATCGTGTATGCTCATAAGTTAAGTCGGTAAAGTGCACATTTCAGCAGCGCTCGAGGAAGTAGTAGGCTAGTTAGGGAAAATGATCACGCTCGTAGTATTGTAAGCTGTCCTTGTAGCTGTAAAGATAATATTCATTTATTCATATTATAGCTATCTCTAATCCTGATGTGGGTATGTTTTGGTTTATATACTCCATTATGTTTTTTGGGGACTAACAGGATAAGAAAGGGGCCTAGGACTAGATTATAACCAGGACGTTCAACACCTTAATACAGAGTACGGCAGGTTCAAGGAGGGCTGCTTTGTGGTAGATGTTCTTGTGGTGGTGATGGTGGATGTACCAATACCCACCATCACCACCACAAGAACATCTACCACAAAGCAGCCCTCCTTCACCAATGGTGATTGTGGTGATGGTAAGTGGTAGTGATGATGGGTGATGGTGATCGTAGTAGTGGTGGCTGGGTCATGGCTGTGGAAATGGTGTATGGTGGTGTATGGTAGTCATGGTTGTGGTGGTGATGTGTTTTTATACTCATTTAGATTTACTGGCAGCAGCGTCTCTGTGGTATAATTAATCAAGAATAATAAGGTAATACAACCTGTCAAATAGCCTTATTCGTGTCGAGTGATAATATTTGTTGACGCTACACAAGGTACTACGAGAGCTTAATACCTGCCTTTTTAACCAGCTGAATACATGTATTAACCCGCCTGGAAGTGACGTACCACTCAATAAACACTCAATAGTTATTCACAGCTGAGAAAATAGTTTTGCTTTTCCTGTAAATGGATGAGTAACTGAGGTGATAGCGAATTAGTACTAACATCACGGAGCTACTAAGACCAGCGCAAATACTGGAACATGAACGTTGATTTATATATATATATATATATATATATATATATATATATATATATATATATATATATATATATATATATATATATATATATATTCAGTGTGAAATATATAAATGTAAAATTAAAAATACAGTTTAAGATGAAAACTGCGCACAGGAATACTTTTATCAAGCAGAAGACTTATTTACTTGACATCAGTCTTTCCCCGCATTTTGCAAGAAGATACGACAAAGCTTAACAAGATGACGTCTAGAGTCTAGACTACTTCACTTTATTGTCTTTTCATTGATTCCAAGTAAGATGAGAGTATTTTCCCAGCTGTGAATGAGTACATAGTGTTTATAGTGTTTGGACAATTTTAGACGGAATAATGCATGTATACAGCTGGCGGAAGGCATGGATCGCCGATCACCTCTCTAGTCTCTGCGTATGGCGTAGTGGAAAAAACGGTTCATTTGCAATGATTAGAGCTCTGACAGATCAGTGTGAATGGCGTTGAACGTCCTGGTTATATCGTCCCTGGCCACGTTTACTTATTGCTGTAAACGATAATATGTGCTCCACTAAACGTATCAGACCTTACCTGATGTATGTGGCGTATTTAGTACATAGTAGGTCCAAAGGTAGAGTCAGTGAGAGGTAGAGACTGTTGTGGTGATGTGCAGACGAAAAAGCTGAAAATCCGGGCCCTTCGTGGCCAGCCTGCACCAACACACAGACGCAGAGAAGGGTTGGTCTGTCAAAGCATATTACATATAAGAACATTTGTCTATATGAGCAATCTTCTATTAGATATCCCCAAGGTCCATATTATGGACCTTGTGGCAGGATGGGGTATTCGTATTCGAATACATTCGAATACAGTATTTGGGTGTATTCGTATTCGTATTCGAATACTTGTCATCTGACATCAAAGTATTCGTATTCGCATTCGAATACTTGGGAAAAGTATTCGTATTCTTCGAATAATATGCCGAATAATTTTAAATCCATCATCAGAAATAAGTTATTGTTCCTTCCAAGTTACAAATCTTCGTTCCTGTTTGTCCGACGTGTATGTTATAGGTCAATTGCATTTCAACCTACTTGTGAGGCCTCTCTCGATCACTATATCCTTCCCCTACCGTTCACTCTTCCTTCCCTCATCCTCTAACGGTGTCATGACTCGTATGCAAGATGGCGCCACTATAAAACACTCGCCTGCGCCAGAACGGACTGGGCCGACCATCAGGCCCCACCTGGAAGAAGCCTTGAGCCGACCATCAGGCCCCACCAGGAAGTTGCTCATCAAGCAACAGGCAGCGACGTAAAAAAAAAAATGCATCCCGTATACCGTCCCTCCCCTTCCCTCCCTCGCCCCTAGCTAGCTGAATCCACGAGACGCGTATTCACCCTGGCCGCTTCTACCCGCATTACTAGGATTCTCCCTCAGTCTGTCTCACACTGTCACTCAGTTAAGTTCTCGTTTTTGTTATTAATACCCAGTAGTCATGTCTAGTCCACCAGCCAAGCGGAAACGACAGCCGTATACGCAGAAATACACAGAAAATGGGAAAGTGACCCGTTGTTTAAAAGTTATGGACAAGAAGGCAAGGGCCTTGTATTCCCACTGTAATAAATTGTGTAATTCTGACGAAAGGGGTAAATCAGAAATAGAAAAGCATGCTGCTGGGGCAGAACATAAGAAGATAGTTGAAAGTGCAAACATATAGTTAGTGTTCTTGATATGCCTGGTGTTTGTAGAAAAGCATGCATGCATTGCTGAACTTACGACAGCTGACATCTACAAAACTTCAGATCTTCAGGAATAGCAGTCATTCTAGGTAGGTAACAATGAAGGCTAACTATGTTTGCAAGTAGTTACCATCATATATATATATATATATATATATATATATATATATATATATATATATATATATATATATATATATATATATATATATATATAAGAAGTAAAAAATACGACAGGGAAATGCCAGCAATATTTGGCAAATCAGGGAATTTTTGTCATTTCGATCTGCTGCATGCTGCTCCTCAATTGCCTCTTTTCAATGGTAGGGGTGCTACACCAGGTTCATTGTTGATTTACTTCTATTTTGTTGCCCCACCCCCCACCCCTCTGAATCCCTTGATATTACATGTAGTATGGTGATATACCGGTTGGTATTTTGTTGTGTTTCTTTCAGTACAGCTTAGAAATATAATTGAAATTTTGGAAAACAAATATGTCTAGGTGTGTCAAACATGCACAGAATACTGGCATCATAACGTCATTTTACTATTGAATAACTTTAGTACCATATTAGCTCATTGTCGAGCTACCTCCATGAAAAAGTTATTTTCAACGAAAAGTATTCATGACGCATTCACGAATACTCGTGAAGTATCTGTATTTGTATTCGAATTATCAGTATTTCAGAGTATTCGTATTCGTATAAATGTGAAGTATTCCGTATTCGAACACACAGTTCTTGTATTCACCCCATCCCTGCTTTGGGAAGTGCTCATATTACACTGTGAAGCGTCAGTTCGTGTTCAGCTAGCAATGTCACCAGTGTGACAATGCCATGAGTCATCTCTCTCTCTTCTCTCTCTTCAGTATAGCTGTAAAATATATCTTCTTAATTCTGTTAGTTATCAAATGTACATTTATCAGTCAGTTTGATCTGTTTGTATTATACTGAGATATAATTATAAACGAGTGTTTCGGCCCATTCTTTCTTTCTTTGTTTGCTTGCTTGTTTGCGCCTTCACCACCACATCAGGTATTTATCTTCAATGGCCACATTTTTTTTTTCCTTGCCCTTCACTGTGCTCATGTGGCGGGCAAAAATGAAGTGGTAGAAATATCTGCAACCTAATCTCATATCCATTTCATATCCATATTTGCATTTATGAATTTCCATAATTCACCGCAACATGGAAATACTTTATTTTCAGTAGTGGTGTTCAGCTAGCTAATTCATAATGTTACACCGGCGACAATTTAAAGAGGTAGCCATCACCCAACGACAAAAGTGCTGAATGGTTGAATGGTGTAGATTGTGCTTCACCTATGAAAACCTTTTGTAGCATTTGTTACTGGTGCAGAGGGTTTTGCTTTCTCTCTGTAAGAAAAAAATACAAGTGAGCGCATGTGCCTGTTCTGATTTATTTTGTTTTACTTACTTTTCGTGGTTACTGTCGGAGTGAGTGAAGCTTGTAATGCTCCGTAGTCGAACACATTTTCATGATTCCTTTTGCCTGTATGCTTTTTGACACAAATTGTTTTGAGAGAGAGAGAGAGAGAGAGAGAGAGAGAGAGAGAGAGAGAGAGAGAGAGAGAGAGAGAGAGAGAGAGAGAGAGAGTGTAGCTCAGAGTTCCATACTTTCTAATTTATATTGTTTTCGGTGTACGAGGCATTTTAAAAATAAAGAGTGTGTGTGTGTGTGTGTGTGTGTGTGTGTGTGCAAATTAAAACTACTGAGCTTGAATACTTTTCTGGTTATTGCTGTTTATTACGTACTAAGTATTTTAATAGATATCAAGTTACATTACCTGGCTGTGGTGTTTGCAAACAAAGCAAAACAACATAAATATAAGCCAGGAACATGCTTTGCCTGCACCCATGTATATCTTCCATAAAACATATGAATATCGTATACTGATTCACTGTGACACCAATTCTGGTGAATCATAATAAAACTGTCATCATCGGCTACCATAATAAATATATTTCAAGCCTCATAACATCAATCACAGGTACCATGGGTTTTACAAGACCACCATTATAATTAATATTAAAATAGTCGTATCGCTTATATGATTGCAAAAACTTAATTTAATTTTAATACTGCAATAATAATATAATTTTGTAGTCAATTCTAATGTTGAACGAAGGATTTAAGTTCATTATAGAAAATGTCTAGTATGCTGGAGCTGCTTATTATTGGCTTATTATTATTATTATTATTATTATTATTATTATTATTATTATTATTTATTATATACACGTTATTATTATTATTATTATCATTACATACACACATATTATTATTATTATTATTATTATTATTATAAACTATTGTATTATTATCACTATTATTATTATTATACATATATTATTATTACATATATTAGGTAGTAGTAGTAGTAGTAGTAGTAGTAGTAGTAGTAATACAGGCTAGTAGTATTATACATATATTATTATTATTATTATTATTAATTATTATATTATTATTATTATTATTACTGTTATTACTATTATTATCATTGCCATTACTATTTTTATTGCATCATTTTATTATGTGGATAAAGGCAGCCTCGTGAGCTTATTCGGGGAGACCGTCGGTAGTAAAGTGTGTGAAGCCACGCGCCCTCGAGCGTCTGCTTCCCATAGTTAGCGCCACATATTACATATTATTATTATTATTATTAGTTATTATTATTATTATTATTATTATTATTATTATTATTATTATTATTATTATTATTATTATTATTATTATTATAATTATTATTATTATTATTATTATTATTATTATTATTACACTCATTATTTTAATATACTGCTTCAGATTATTTTTTTTTCGTGTGTGTGTGTGTGTGTGTGTGTGTGTAAAAGTGTGTGTGTGTGTGTTGATACCTTATGTTCAGGAGTATGTACCTGTAAGCATATCTATTTTTTAAAGTTCATTTGTAGCTTAGTGAAGTATAGCAAAATAAAGTATGCCAGGAAACAAGTCAACTGTCAGTGGCCAGGCAGTCAGACAGTAAGGAGTCGAGTTGAAGTCCGCCAGTCATTCAGTATTTACGATCACGTTTTCAAAACACTTTAATATATACTCTTATCGGGTATTAATGAGAATAAAGATAAAAGGGATAGTATAGCTACTGACTGGCATGTATTTGTCTTGACTTTACTAATAACATGCTAATTGGTCTTTACAGCGAGGAGGTGATGACGATGATGATGAGGACGAGATGATGAGGAGGAGGATCGCAAGTTTTCGACAAGCAATCATCCACCGCCCCACAGCCACCTATTTCACCGACCCACCTAACCTATTAACCCCCTGCATTCCACCCTACTTGCCAACCTGCCTTTCATGCTTACTTCCACCGACTCAACTCTTCCTTGCTACATGTTCGCTTGCCTGCTCACCCCTCCAGCGTGAGGGTGAGTGTTGCTCGGTGCTCTCTTGGTGTTGTGTTGTTGGTAAATTTGTTGTAGCGTGGTGTATTGTTTTATGTTAGCTACCCAGTTATCGTAGTCAAGCCTAGTACATTATCATGTTGACAGTGACACCCCTGACCTTTTTTAATCTTTTTTCTCCTTCCTTTATAAACATACACACACACACACACACACACACACACACACACACACACACACACACACACACACACACACACACACAGTCAGTTTCAGTAAAAATAAACACGTTAATCAAAGGATCACTCGGTCACAATCGAGCTGTATCTACTATTGGGTTTGGGCCGATTATTTTTTTAGCTTTTTATATTTTTATTTATTCTTTTTGTCTGGCAATTTTCGTCATCACCATTCATAATAATTTTGGAGTCCCGTGGACAAGATAACCACTGTCTCATATTGACTCAATTTCATAACAACGAAACGTGTGTTATTGATTGATGTCATAGTGTTTATATTACCAGTGCGTGTAAGTTTATTTATTGCACGCCGTTGCTAACTGCTGACTAAATTGTATATCATTGTAAATCATTATCTTCGGCATCATCATCATCATAATAACTGCCATCATCATTGCCATCATCATCATCATCATTATCCATATAATCATCATCATCATCATCTTTGTAGTTCTCCCTTTAAGCTAAATCACTTTTTTTTCATTATATACTGTCTTTATCTATTCATCCCCACTTTTATTCTTAATGTCCAACTCTTGTTCATATTACTACATACCCCTGACCTGTTCACGCATTGATTTCTTAGTTGATATTTGATAATCTTTATTGAAATAAGATATAGTAACTTAGGGTGTACGTTTCATCCATGCGTAGACATTTGTTTATCTTCTGTAATATTATTGTTATCGTTGGGTACCTTGGCCTTTGTTCACTTGCCCCTTGTTGTAAAGATTTTGTTTTGGTTCAACAGTCGCCCCCTTTTCTTTCCCTTTTAGTTTTCTTTTTGAGGCCAATATGATTCGGCGATGACGTGGAGTAACGTTGGTATAATGAACGGTTTGATGCACCATCAATTTGCTCATGCCTGTAATATTATATTTCACGTCTCCTTCATGCACAGAACGTTCATAACATTGCGCTTGTGGGTATGAAGGGCAATGTGAAGTCCTGTGACGGCTGTTAATCTGTATTCGCTGTGACTGGGTAATGGATGGTGCGTCTGGCGTGTCAGCTTCCTGCTCCAGCGTTAAGCGATACGTTGAGCTGGAGCCTTTGCCCTGTTGCTCTTCCTGTTGCCTAAATCAAAGTTCATTGTCTTTGATGCCATTAAACTAGAATGTCCCTACAGATTTTGATACCAAATTTTGCATAAAGCACGAAATGACATTATATCACATAGTGTGTGATATCTGTTGCACACACACACACACACACACACACACACACGGCGGTATATTTATCTCATTTACTTCACGATAACACACACATTGTACACACACACACACACACACACACACACACACACACACACACACACACACACGGGCGGGTGTACATTATTCATTTACTTCATGATAACACACACACACACACACACACACACACACACACACACACGCACGGACGCACACACACACACACACACACACACACACACACACACACAAACAAAAGTGCGAAAAAATCACGAAAGAAATCAATGCAGTGTGTGAAATTTATTGTTCCAGTTGTTGCTGGCAAAAATATCGCCAGTACAACGTAAGCTTCAAAACTATGCACGAGAGAAAAAATGATTATGTGCATACAGCTGATGCTTGGGAAAAAAAAAAAAGTGGAAAAATAGAAAAGAAAAAATATCAGCGTGACACAGTGTCGCCCCTCGACCACAAAGTTCCACATTATTTGCGATTATCCAATAACAATTCTCGGACGCATGGGGACAATTTGGGCGCAAGTACACTGGCAAAATTACCATTTCCTGATCTATGAAGCACACGGCGCGCCTTGGGCTAACTAACTGCAAGCGTTCACGACAAACACATCGGGTGATGGCGCGCTTGAGGGAATAGCCTGCACTTCACTGCATTATCATATTCATAGACAGGTGATGACATTAACCTGCCCTTCTTCCCCCACCCAATCTAAGCATACCACTCCCTACCCACCTGCCCCCTTACATACGTACCCACCTTCACCCATCTACCTGCTGTCATTAACTTCCCCACCCACCTGCATACCTACCTTCACCTACCCCATGCCTACCTTCCTATATATACATACCTGTTTCCCTCCTCCCTGTTCCATTCTTTCCTCGTTTACTCACTCAGCCCATCAACCGATTCATAACGATTACAGACTATTTGATTTGATTTTGTATTTATGTTTCTTGCATACTTCTTCTCTTCTTCTGGTTTTTCCTTTTCTTGTCTCTGGTTAATTTTCTTCCTCGTAACGCATTAATGGAAAGTATAAAACGAGTTGTTCTGTTAATCCTGGAGGTGGTGTTGATATTTTTACTTTGAAGGAGTTTCGTGCAGATGTCTGTGTGTCTCCAAGATTAAGGTTATACAAGTGGAATGGGAGGTGAAAGGGCAGTGTGTGTCTCATTCTCTCTCTTCTCTCTCAAGTTTTACCAGCTTTGACTTATTTCCGTCCGTCTCCTGTCCCCACACCCACAACCCCTCTTCTTTTTTAGATTTCTTGCTACAGTATTAATTCCTCACTGATACTGATTTTATGATAGCTTGTTTACCTGAAACATCTGGGAAGCGAGATATACATGTTCTCTTTCTCTTTCTCACACACACACACACTTCCTACCTCCTCGTTATTATTCCATGCTGCTAAATACGGTATGTCTTTTAGTGTGCTTATCCTTGTATAGTGTGTGGTATATGCTATAGCTGCAGCATGGGTCATGGGTGCTCATCTCCGTGGCATTTGCCCTTGAGTCTGTGGGGAGGGGAGAGCCCTGCACCCCGGGACAGGGCACAATAATGACATCTGTGTTACCACTGTTTACCTTCCCAGGTTTCCCAGGTACCCACTTTTATCGACCAACCTGAAAATGGAGGATGAGCAGCTGGTTGAGCTGCACGCCGACTACCCGGGCAGGGAATCGATTCCGGACCGGGCGGATTTGTAGCTAGACACGCTAACCACTAGACCACGGGGGGGGCATTCTCATAACGCAATGGCATCCAAATCTTTTTATTTGTGTGAGGTGTGTGGGGAAGAGGTGGTATCTGTTCCCGGGATGGGAGGGGCTGGTTTTAGACGTGTTCCAACAGAAGAAACAGATCAGTTAATGTAGGTGGATAAAGAGAGTGTAGAGGATCAGGCGTGTGTGTGTGTGTGTGGTGTGTGTGTGTGTGTGTGTTACTTTTTCCTTCTTTCTTTTTACTCTCTCTCTCTCTCTCTCTCTCTCTTCTCTCTAACCCACATCCACGCTCACATATTCAGATCTTGGCCTCTATTTCATCAATCACGGCATTAGTGTGGTTTAATGGAGTGTTCTTCCTCAGTGTCAGTCTGTGTGTGTTTTTGAAAGGATATGAAGAGAAAGAAGGATCAGGGCAGGAGAGTTTTCCTTGATGACGCATTTCCTGTACCTCCCACTGTGCATAATATCTTGTTTTTAATGGGGGAGGAAATATCATCCCAATTTTAGCTTTTTTATGTATGTGTTCCAGGGAAACGATGGTTACTACGTCATGTTGGCATGTAGCTCCTTAAAGGCAAAGGTTACAGAGAAGGCTTCATAAGGAAACATTTGCTTCATCATATGGGTTGTGGTAGGGAAGACAGGTGCAGAGCAGTAAGGATGGCAGCCATCCACGGGGTGTGCGGGCAGCGGCTCGCCTCATACAGTTGCCACATGTTACCTCTTTTTTTTTTTTTTTTACTCTTTTTATTGTCTGCCCCTCTAAACAACACCCAGCCGGTGGGTAGATAGGGAAATATCCTCAAAAGTGAAGAGGATAACGTCTGTCTAGCGATACTTGTTTACTGGGAATTGAGGTCAGCTTTCTTGTGTGGTGACTTGATTTGGTGTATGAATTTTTTGAGTTTTTTGTTTCCCTTCGCCGTAATCCATTTTTGAAAGGCTACGTTGTGTATCGAGAGAGAGAGAGAGAGAGAGAGAGAGAGAGAGAGAGAGAGAAAGGCACCGTGGTTGATGTTATACGGTAATTATTAATTTTTGAGTCGTATTTCCTTTCTTCATATCCATCCCGTTAGGTCATCGTGTATGTATCGTAGAGAGAGAGAGAGAGAGAGAGAGAGAGAGAGAGAGAGAGAGAGAGAGAGAGAGAGAGAGAGAGGCACTGGTTGATTTTATTACTTAAATTTTAGACAGTTGTATTTTCTTTCTTCATATCATATTCCATCGCGTATGTATCGTACAGAGAGAGAGAGAGAGAGAGAGAGAGAGAGAGAGAGAGAGAGAGAGAGAGAGTCTTGAGAGAGCACTGTGAGCGTGGGTGTGGCAGCGTGTTCAGCCTGGCCCTCTCGGCTCTCGAGTGTATCGCAGTCAGTCATATGTTATTTCAAGGTTAGCTTCAGAATCTCGCCATCGTGTGGGTCATCGTGGCAGCATAGTGATGGTGCAGGCGCACCTCCCTTCCCTCGCCGCCTTTGTCCTCCTGCAGCAGTACTTACAGGGCAACGCTGGGGCTGTACTTTCAGACATGGAGGGTCAGTGTGGAACAGCGGCGGTGCAGGGGCAGAAACCTTACATCTACATCGCTGTGGAATGGACCCAGTGGCAACCTCTCGCCCGAGAGACAAGCAGACGCCCCAAATCCCTTTTAAAAATTCAGTTGTCAAGCAAATTTATTTCTGGTAATTTATATGCAGTTTTAGAGGCTCATCCGTTAGCTCTGGTGCTTGGAAGTTTTGCACATCAGAATTATACGCGTAACAAATTTTCGTGGTCTCTAAACCGGAGAAAAAAGAATACGTCGTTATTTAATAGAAGAGATAGACGAATAATAACTCGAAATAGGGCTTTGGTCGTATCTGCTGTGGCATTTACCACTAAAACGCTGAAGGAAAGTTTAATTGGTAGGGCAGCATTGTGTAACGGATTTGGGAGAAATTCACCGGAATAGTACACGCTGATCAAACCCTCAACAGCCCTGAACTTTCAGGGTTGGAGCCATGAGGCCGGGTCAATATCCTGCCAGGCCGCCCCAGCTCCACCTTTCAGTTAAAGGGACAAGGACAGTGGGGCTAAATAAGTCCTTCCCACGTGTTTCCGGCGTGTCGGTGGTTATCACACACACACACACACACACACACACACATCGGGCCAACACATGATAAAGAAAAACAACAAATAACCAGACCAACAAACAAAGGCAGACGGGAAAACTCAGCTGTACTTTGTTTATTGCTTATTATTGTTACTGTTGTTATGTGGTTTTAGAATATTTTTCTAATTTTTTTTGTCGTCACTACAAAGAACAACAAAAACTACTGCTGCTTCTACTACTACAACTACTCAGCTACTATCATTACTGCTACCACTACTACTACTTCTACTATTACTACTACGACAACAACTTTCCTACTACTACTACTACTAATTACCACTACTATCATCACTACTACTACTAGCATCTACCACCATTTCCACCAAGAACAACAACAACTGATAACTACTACTACTACTACGCCTACTACTACTACTACTACTACTACTACTAATTATTTCTTCTTTTTTTATTCTTTCGGTATATTCCTCTCCTCCTCCTTATCATCATTATCATAACACTTTTGACGTTTCTAGATTTATAATTTCATCAATTTTCTCTCCTGAGAGCGGGTTTGCCAGAGAACTCGATAAAAGGGTCGTTATCTATGTTGACTTGTAATGTCCTTGCTTTTTTATTTTTTTCATGCCTAGTAGATTTACGACAATTTATAGTAAAGTTATTAGTCGCATTGGGGTTTGGAAATTTTCGCCAAATTATTGGATTTTCAGAAAATAATAATACCAGCAACGTAAGCATCAGTATGGTGACAGAAGCTCGATTTTCTTACTTATTTTTTTTTCAGTGTACATATTCCTTTATGTGGCTTTAGTATTTTGTTTTTATCTATTGCAATAAACATTTCATAAAAAATACTGCGTACCCCATACCTTGTTTTTGCTATTATTATTGCTAAGTTGTTGTTGTTGTTGTTGTTGTTGTTGTTGTTGTTGTTGTTACAGTTGTTGTTAAGGTTGTTGTTATCATCATCATCATCATCATTATTATTGCTATTATTTTATTATTTTGATTGTCATTTTATTTTGATCACTTATCAATCGCGTCGAAAAAGAAAACAAAAAAGACTAATCCAGGAAGTGCAGGAGAGCAGAATGTCAAGAGTCATCGTGATAAAGTCAACAAGTGGAATAATGGCGTGCTGGGGGGGTAAGGAAGGAAACCGTACAAAAGGAACATTCTGAGAAACAATGAAACACTTCTGGGTGGTGGAAGAGCTAATTATCCAGCTGCAATAATAGGGGAGCGTGGGGAAGGAATGAAGAAAAGATTGCAACAAGGCTGGAAGAAAGAAGCTCACACAAGAAATTAAGGAAAGAAATGACAAATGCAGCATGTAGCTATGTGGGACGCTTTTTGAAGAACAAGTTTTATTTTATTTTATTGAAATGGCTCGCAGTAATAGAAATTGCTGGGGAAAAAAGTCATGAGGCAGGAAAAAGGCAAAGGTGAAGTTAGGGCATACGTTATAGCCACGCGTGACCTTTTGGTGCTCATCTCTGTCACATTGGAACTTGAGCCTGTGGGGTGGGTGGGTCGGGGAAGAAGGGTGCAGGAAGAGGGAGTGAAGGATGGAAAGGTGATAAGTTGCTGGGGATACACGTTGTAGCCAAAAGCGTGACCTCGGTACTCATCTCCGTCATTTTGGAACTTGAGCCTATGGGGGGGGAAAAGGAGCGCAGCATGGTGCAAGGAAGGGATGTGACTATATTTTAATAAGTTTTTATGGGCATTATGTATGTAGGAATAGTTTCAGTACCTAAGATCCTTTGTTAATCAGGCACGTACCAACATGAGAGGCTGGAGGAGGAAAAAATCAAGTTAACAGAAAGACGCTTTAAAAAGAAAAACAGGAAGGAATGTGGACATTAATAAGTTTATTTATTTATTTACTTTTAGTGTTGAAGGCACCGTGTGTGTGAAATAATAATTTCAGTGTACCTAAATATTAAGTTACTTCACACAATATAAGAGGCTGGCCAGATGGTACAAAGATAAGAATGATAACACAAGGTATGAAAAATAAAGATGTTTACTGAAAAATATCGAGAGTGAAATGATAAAATTTATCTTATTCATAATGACGTGTGGTTTTATCTGGAAAGCAGCATGAATGGAGAAGTTTGTTTGTTGAGAAATCATGCATGTAGGAGGTGATTTTTAGTGCTCTGGATGATGTTTGATAACTCTTCTGAGGCACAACAGGTAGAGTTGTAAAATTAGTTACCGAGGCAAGGAGGGAGGTTTATCATCGCGTTTCTTTTTGCTTGTTAGCAAAATAATACAGTCATTGACAGGAGACAGTGAGAGGATGACACACTGCAAAGGATGTAACAGACAAGAAAAGATAATTACATAAACCCCTCTCATTTTTTCTCGACGTGTTATCTTATCCAGTGTGATACTCAACAATATCTGTAGAGGCGGCTACACAATACCCTAATTTGTATTATTTTTAGAAAGGTCACTCAAGCTTAAGTATAAGTGTTATTTCACGATGAAGCAAAGGGTTTGAAGCTTCCTTCTTCGTCTCTCTCTGAAGTGTCTTTTTGCGGTTGTGAAAAAAGCTAAAAGAGACCTAATAATGCAACTGTGGATAGTGGGCTCATGCAGTATGAATTACAGTAACTGAACTATGCTGAGGCCCACATGAAAAAAAAAAATGATGGGGAGCTGCGCTCTACCAGTTGGGTGGCCATTACTGTGTGTGTGTGTGTGTGAGAGAGAGAGAGAGAGAGAGAGAGAGAGAGAGAGAGAGAGAGAGAGAGAGAGAGAGAGAGAGAGAGAGGAGGGGGGGATTAAGGGTCTTTTCTATCGTCGTCAACTTCTGCTTTATCATATGGATTGTGTGGGAAGGGCAGGGATACATGTTGAAGGATCATTTCGGACCCAAGGTAAAGAAAGCTATGGAGTTAAAGCAGGAAACAAAAAGCAAAGGGGAACAAAAGAAAATGTATAGTGGCTAGTGTTTCGTATGATAAAAAGTTAAATGAAGGCATATAGATACTGCACTATTATAGCCATAGTTAGCAGTGAAGACAAATGGAGGGTAGGTATTGAAGGGATGCCTTGCATCATTTTAATATTCATATATCGATGGAAAGATGGTTGCTTGGAGAGGGGTGCGAAAACGTCAATATGTTTGGGTTGATTGATGGTACGGGAGGCGAGAATCATTAATTAAGGGACAGACTAATGTTAAAAATATACAAATAACGATAAAGGATTAGAGGTTGACTGATAGTTGGAAAGTGTTTGGTACCCCTCCAAGTCCATACACAATTGTAGAAAACGTGACCAAAACATAAAGAACGGCCGAGGCTCGTCAGTGAATGCACAGACTCAACCATCTGAGAGGTGTGCCTAGTCAGGCCTCCACAGCTTAAATATTTCATGCTGGAATACCATTAACGGCAAAGTTGACGCCTTACTGTACCGTTATCTTTGCATTGCTACATTTGAATAATACAGGAGAATACTGGCTGTGGCTGGGGAGTGTACAAAGGGGGAGGAAGGGAAGGTAAATCGTGGGTCAATCAATGTTTCATCTTCTTTTTCACTGTTTGTTCATCTACTTTGCTAGATACACACACACACACACACACACACACACACACACACACACACACACACACACACACACACACACACACACACACACTGATGTGTGCCTGATTCCTCTGAAATCAGAATCCGTATTGTTTTCGAAAGGGCAAAACTTTCATATATTTTTTTTTCTCCCATCTTTTTTCCCATCATGGCGCCACAATACAAGAAGACAACTTCCTGAAGAAGTATATCTAATCACAGCGTGATCATTTCATTCTGGCGCTTTTTTTTCTTCAATGCATATTATGCCCCTCCCTGAATATTAAGAATGCCTCAAGAAATTCCCAAGCGGCGTCTTAAAGTTGCCGTAATATACGTTTCTTGGTATAAGAAGGACCAGGGAGCTGTAATAATATGACGGGGAAGCGTAACTATCGTGTTGAGCTAGTACAGAGAAGCACGGCGACACTGGTGGCCTTTTTTTTTTTCTACCTCAGTAATGTGATTTATCCTTAAAGGATTTTCTTTGTCGTTTATCTTCCCTTTTTAGCTCATTTATCGACATTGATACACTTCTAACTCCTTTTTTTGTTACAGTAATGTTGTAGTTACAAAGTGTATACGTGTTTGTGCTGGAATTTGTGCGTTTTCTATACCATCCCCGCATTGCCAAAGAAGGCAAATTTGAGGAGGGACTCACAATATTTCAGAACACTTACCATTGATCTTATTAATATCGTTATTTGTATATAGTTATTATTATTATTATTATTATTATTATTATTATTATTATTATTATTATTATTATTATTATTATTGTTATTATTTTTACTATTATTATTATTATTTTTACTATTATTATTTATTATTATTATTATTATTATTATTACTATTGATAATAATAACAATAATAATAATAATAATAATAATAATAATAATAATAATAATAATAATAATACCCCTCAGAGACATGCCAGTCCTCGTCGACAACCGACTTGGTCGGCTAGATTTCGATCGCCGATAGAGTCTGTCTGTCGACACCTGCTGGGCCGCCTTTGGCATAGTTCGTGCTCCTCCTGTAGGAGGAGAAATCTTTTCCTCTTAACGGGCCGTTCGGAAAGAGCCTGTTTCCTAGTGATACTTAGGATAAAAATATAAAAAACTACTACCCTACTACTACTACTACTGTGTTGAACATTATGAGCCGCCACACACAAAAAAGTAGAATATTACATCAATATTTTGATTATTATTTATTATCTTTTTTTCATATATCTTGAAACTTTCCGCACAGGTAAGTAGGTTCATTGAGCTTTACTCCGTATATTATAAAATTTTAATAAATTTATTTTAATCAACCAAAAATTACGACAACTCATCGATTTAGGAATGTACTAAAAAGCGAAAATAACAGCTTTTAAGGAATGTTATGAAATTATTGCAGATACATGTATGTGTGTGTGTGTGTGTGTGTGTGTGTGTGTGTGTGTGTGTGTGTGTGTGTTGGTGGAAAATCTTGATTTTATTATTAAAAATCGATTTATTTAATATAAATCGGATTTTTTCGATGTAAATCGATTTTTTATTTAAATGTGTTTTTTACCTTAATCGTTTTTTGGTTTATGTTGATTATTTGTTGCACTCTTATGAGAACATTTTCTTGTAAGAAACTTTGTCAATGACAAATGAAGCCATAGTTTAGTGGTTTTTTACTTAATTAAATCCGATCTGACAAGTTAAAACAACCAGACCAAAAGGACAGAGAAACAGAAGAGGGACTTCAATCAATATAAAGTCAAATTTGGATCATATTAATAAGAAATTAGACTCAATCATGTTTCTGCGCATTAAAAAAATAATGATGTCCATTAAACTTTATAATTACATTTATTGTTGTTATCAACAAAAAGACATTACTTTCCTTTTTTATACTTTTTAATAACTGTCTTGTAAGAGAAGGCAATTATTCACTGGTGCCTGACTTGCTACATAACCAGTACAGGACAAGCGGACTTGATGCTTGTCCTGTACATGTGGGTCACATTTTCTTCTTTCTATATATATATATATATATATATATATATATATATATATATATATATATATATATATATATATATATATATATATATATATATATATATATATACAGTATACTTCATTGTGATTTAAATCATGATTTTAACTCTGATTTAAATCGATTTAAATCACATGATTTAAATTATTTGATTGAAATCAAACAACCTGGTGTGTGCGTGTGTGTGTGTGTGTGTGTGTGTGTGTGTGTGTGTGTGTGTGCGGGTTAAATACTGAATGTTAATATATATTTTGTTCGAAGCATAGCTGAATGTTTTTTTTATCTTGTTTTCATTTTGTTGCTACCTTTGAGCTGTTTCCTTTACTGTGAAAAGTAATTGATTTAGTAAGACATTTAATTGAGTAGTTTCTACGAAATTCACACTCGCAAACACATATATATAAACCTAAATGAAAATAATGAAAAAAAACAGCAACAAAACAAATAATAATCAGCGTGTGTACCCATTTTTCTTTATAAAGCATTCAGAACCAAGCCAACCTGATTGATCTTTTTTTACCCTGCTAAAGCCACGCACCAAGGAACAAACATAAACAAACGATCGAGGCTCTATATTATCACACGTAACAAAACAGGACTCACGCCAGTTTTAATATTTCATCATCGCGGTTTGACGAATTCATGAGCCGGGCGCGTCACGGCTTGAAGTGCTGAAGCTCCACTAATCATACACGAAGCAAACACGTTGATCCTCTCGCCTGAAACACACGTGATATATACGCGTGTTCGCTGCAGGGGTCATTAGTCACCCGGGTGATGCCTCGCTGAATGTCTGTTTTCTTTCTTTTATTTCCGTTATTCATCATTTTTGTAGTTAATACCGAAAATATATTGAGTGATGTGATATCTATACTGTATTTATTATGCGTATGCCCCCGATCCCATTTGTTAGAGGTAGTATCTTTTATCTAAACGCCGATAATTTGTCTATATAGTTCTTTTTGTGTGATTTTCGTTATTTACATGTTCCTGTTTTCCCCAATCAGCCTCTGTTAAGCGTGCATGTTGATTCTCGTGACTTTGACTTTAGGAGTTGATAAGATTTCTCTGTTTGCAAGAGATGGTGTGTTAATTTATGAATGATTTTGCCACTTTATTTTAAGGTCACGTGTGTTTTTCCTCCTATTTTCATCACCCATATAACCTTCTGTGTGTGGAGAATATTTGATGAAAAACTGATACTATATGTTTAAATTCATGCAAAATAATTGAAATCACAAAAAGATAAGCACTAGAACCATGCTATCACCGCGTACCGTAAAAAAAAAAAAAAAGAATAAAACGGGAAGGGAAAAGGAGGAAAACAAACAGCCAGACAACCAGCAAGCCTACGTGGGTCCAGGTGCGAGAGGTGAGAGTGGAAAACAACAATCAAATATAAGGAGATAGTGTTTTTGGGCTGAAGGGAGAAAAGAAGACAAGCATTGGCTAAGGACATGAAGTACGATGCCCTCCCAGTACTCGTCTGTGGCGGTCACGAAGGGTTGGCTCTAATGGGACGGACTCTACTCGTGCAGGATTATCAAAGGTTTTAAAGCTCCAATTATTTATTATTTTTTTTTTTTACAACAAATGAGGCAGCTCAAGGGCACAAAAAAAAAAAAGAATAAAAAAGCCCGCTACTCGCTGATTGATTGATTGATTGATTGATTCAAAAGCTTTAGATAAACAGGAAAGTAAAGCTATAGGGCGGTAGTTTCAGGGAAGATAGATGTAGATAGGCAGAGACGAAAGAGTTTGACCAGGCAGGGTGTCAGCACAGAAGCACAGTTTTTAAGGACAATAGGAGGCACTCCATCAGGTCCATAAGCCCTCTGAGAGTTGAGGCCAGAAAGGACATAGAAAACATCATTTGGAAGAATCTTAATAACAGGCATAAAGGAGTCAGAGGGGGGATGAGTAGGAGGAATATGCCCAGAATCGTCCAGGGTGGAGCTCAGCAGAAAGTTTGAGCGAAGAGTTCAGCCTTAGAGACAGATGAGACGGCAGTGCTGACTTACATTCTCTCGTTCATTCACGCACTCGCTTACACTTACTCACTCTGTTACTCACTGACTTGCATAACCTCTCGCTCACTCACATCTGGACCGTTACATATATTTTATTATATAGGATAATTTGTTTTAGCTGTATGTTTAAATACTACAGTATCTCAATACCTCTGCTGCGCCCCACCGTTGCCAGATTGTCGTACTCAGACCATAGTATTTACTTTGTTTCAGACGCCTAACTATTGGCAAGAAACATCAGGAATTGACTATTTTAACGATAATTTTAAGTGAATCTCCTTATTGGGGTCCACGAGACAGTTTTTGGGTTTGGAAGTGGGTAAATATAAGAGGCTGAGTAAGACAATCTTCCAACTTTGCACGGTGCGCCCAGCCATACCATCAGAGAACAACGATCCAGCGCATCCACTCACCATTCTGGGCTGGGCGAGTTTTGATTAGCTGGGTGCCCAGCCCAGCCAAAATCGCCCAGCCCAGGGGTAGCAGTTATAGTGTAACTGCGGCTTAACTGCATGCTTCCCCTCCTGCGGCTTCGCTGCACGCGACTTTCTACTGTGCACATCCCCATACTATCCAACTCCTGTACGCATCGAGTTAACCAGCATCTTCACTCTTTCATCCTCACGCTGGTAAACTCTGGAACAATCTTATTTCATCTGTATTTCCTCCTGCTCACGACTTGAACTTTTTCAAAAGGAGGGTATCAGGACACCTCTCCTCCCGAAATGGACCCCTCTTTCGGCCACCCTTTTGATTCTTTTTAGGAGCAGTGAGTTGCGTGCTTTTTATTATTGTTTTTGTGTGCCCTGAGTTGTCTACTTTGTTGTAAAAAAAAATATGTATTTCCTCCTGCCTACGACTTGAACTTTCAAAAGGAGGGTATCAGGATACCTCTCCTCCTGAAATTGACCCTCTCTCGGCCACCTCTTTTGATTCTTTTTAGGACAGCGAGTAGCGGGCTTTTTCTTTATTATTATTGTTTCTTTTTGTGCCCTTGAGCTGTCTCCTTTGTTGTAAAAAAAAAAAAAAAACTGCGTGTGTCTGTCTAATGTGTGGAGGTCAATGCAGCCTCACTCATACGTACTCAAGAGTGAGGAGGAGTACATTCCTGCTCAGTATATAGATTTTCAACACAAGGGTAAAAGGGGCTGGTATGTCTGCTCAGAAGTGGATATCCTGTTCTCCATGGCCTTGCATCCAACGGAGTGTAATTTAAACAAAGTGACAGGAAGGTGCAGTGAGGCGGAATGCGGGTAATGGAGGATACACTCACAAAGGACAGCGTCAAGATAATGTTTACTGAACTGGTCCTGAAGACTCATGTATTTAATAAGCTAGCGTCCCCTCCAACGATGTCATTCTTCATCATGCACGGGGATTGCTACGTAATTGGGGTTAAATGCTGCAGTGTATGGTACTGGTTTTTCCTCTATACGCTGTTTTATCAGAGAAGGGAAGCAAATGTACTCTTCCACGTAATAGAAGAAAAGACGACCATTCATTTCATTATAAATCTAAATCCCGATAACTCATCATAATCTCAATCCCCAGCCATTCACGGCAGAACAAAGAATTTTCCAACGTTTTCCACCTCTGTCTGATGTTCGTGTTCTCCATATTGCTTCTGTTGTTAACTTTTAATACCGTTTTTCTTTCTTCATATTCAGTATGGAGATATCTATCTATCTATATCTATCTGTCTATCTATTTAAAACATTTTCCTGCACATGTGATACTTTTTTTTTCATTTTCATTCCTGTTTTAAGAAGAGGAATCATAAAATGTGTATGTGTGTGTGTGTGTGTGTGTGTGTGTGTGTGTGTGTGTGTGTGTGTGTGTGTGTGTGTGTGTGCCGACGACTGATTTGCCACTATTCCCCAGAAATTTATTCCTCTCCCTCCGTTTTCTTCCTTTCCTCAACCTCAGGGAAACAAATCGTTTATGGTTCTGCAGGTGCCGTGGAGCCAGCGTGGCCGCGCTGATCTTGACTAAAGTGTGGCCGCGGAGGACAGAGCGAGGCTGACAGACTCATCCATCCGCCTACACACGGACATAAAACAAGAAGAGACGATACATGCTCACGGGAAATTTAAATGCTAAGGAGCTGAATCGATAGAGGAATCATAAACGTCGATGTGCCTCTGGTGACAGAGTTCCATGTTGTGTTTTGTAATTATGTCTTCTGGAGGAGGGTTAATAATAATAGGAGGAAGAGAAGAAGTGTATGGAGGAAAACTATAAGGAGAGGAGGAGGATATTTTTTCTTTCTTCTCGCCTCACCTCTCCTCCTCTGTTCTCTCCCCCTCTTCACTTCTGCCTTTCTCCTACTCTTCTCTCTCTCCTCATCTCTCTTCCTCTTATCTCTTCTCCTCTTCTCTCCTCTCCTCTCCTCTCCTCACCTCTTCTTCTTCTTCTTCGTCTTCTTCTGCTTCTTCTTTTTCTTCTTTATCGCCTTTTTCTTCTTCTCCTCCACCTCCACCTCCTCCTCGTCGTCGTCACCGTTTCCTCCTCCATCACCCTGACTTACGACCCGTCATAGATAATCTTCGTCCCTTTTCGCTGACAAATTGTTTCTTCCTCGCACCACGCTGACCCCTCACCGCCTCCTCCTCCTCCTCCTCCTCCTCCTCCTCCTCCTCCTCTTTGCCTTCATCGATTGTTTTTGTTCTCCCTTTCTTTTGCCTCCCTCCTTCTCCTCCTCTTCCTCCTCCTCCTCCCTCCTCCTCCTGCTGTCGTCTCTATTGTCTCGTTCGCTTTTATTTTAATTTCTTCTTGTTCTTGTTCCTCTTGTTCCTTCTTTTTTTTCTGTTCTTCTTTTTCTTTTTCTTTTTCTTTTTCTCTTTCTTCTTCTTGACAGGCTGGAGTAAGAAAATAATTGGTGTGAGGGGAAGCATTTTCACTCCTCTCTGCGTATTTTTATTTTCGAAGACAGATTTGACGATATTATTTCCCAGGTGTAGAAGGCACTGGGAGGCTTTTTATAGACTTGAGGACCAGTACAACATCATAAGGCTTCAAAGGGAGTAGTTTTGTTTTTGTCTGTTCCTACCGCACTGAGGTCATGCGCAGGTATACATTTTCATTACCAAAAAGGAGAATAGGTTTCGTTCCTATTCTGTCACAGAAGTGTCTTCATAGTAGACGTGCATCCATATTTCATTGTCAGAGAAGAAGACACGCATATATTGTCTCTACCAGAAGGGATGTGTGTGTGTGTGTGTGTGGATGGATGGGTGTGGGCGGGTGGGGAAGGCTGAGGGTGAGGAGAGACTGTTTGTGTTAGTGGAGTGTTATCAATTTCTATCGCATTAAACTTTCACGAGCGCCTGCCATACCTCTCCTTAAATCACCTCCTGTTGTCATGGCGCGCTGCAATTTACTCATGTCACACCTGCCACATGTATTCAGTTAGTTTTCACGCTTGACTGATGGCCTGGCAGAGGACTCGTATTGAGTTTTGGCGTCGTACTTGTTAACTTGAGAGAGAGAGAGAGAGAGAGAGAGAGAGAGAGAGAGAGAGAGAGAGAGAGAGAGAGAGAGAGAGAGAGAGAGAGAGAGAGAGAGAGAGAGAGAGTATAACCAAGTTTCATATCTCAACTACTTCAACTCATTACGCCGTGAAGTGTCCAGAGTTCGCGGTGTTTATGCCGTCACCAACACTGCCTTGCCATCGCGCCCACGAACCATGAACACTGGCAGGAGTTGTGCTCCCAGGCAGTGTGTCGGACGTGTTATAAGACGGAATTATCTCCATGCATAAACCGAATAACAACATTTAACCAAAGAGAACATATTCGTCGTAACTGAATCAGCTCCGACCACTGTTATGATCACCGCACAAATTTCATGACACAACGAATCACATCATAATACAACGTCTACACTAATGGCGGATATACAAGGCGTTAATTATATCTGTTTTATTTGTCCCCTCTTCTACTATTTAAAGATTTTGCTAGGAAAAAGTAGCGGCTCATGAAGTGTGCGGTGAACTGAGGATTGTGGTGGCTTGTTGATTTCAAGGTAGAGGGTATGGGGGGGAGTAGAGTTGATAATAGGTGACTCAATGAGGAAAGGATAGGCCGGGTTATCGAGAGAGAGAGAGAGAGAGAGAGAGAGAGAGAGAGAGAGAGAGAGAGAGAGAGAGAGAGAGAGAGAGAGAGAGAGACGGTAGTCTGAATTGAGATACTAGTTTCAGAAGCGAAAGCAAGAGGGGAAGAGAGGAAGGAAAGCCGGAAGACAGGAAGGAAGGAAGGAAGGGAGGGAAGAGGGAAGGAAGAAATGGAGCAGGAGAAGTGAAAGGAAAAAAAAGTAATTGTCTGCGTTCATCATCATAATATTTGCATATTTGAGACTTTGAGAAGGTAGACCAGTCGTCCCATCCAACTTAGGCATTTGGTAAAAGTTATTTAAGTTAAGCCTCACTGTCTATACGGCTGGCGGGACGTTTTGTATATTGGCTGCAGACGGTGATGTAAGGGCTGGCGGACTGGGAGGTCGGGCAAGGTGTACTTCATGTGGTGGCCTGTTAGCGGGCGCAGGCAGGACTAGAATGGGGTGAAGGGGACGAAGGTGGTTAGGGTACACGCTCATATAAACTGCGTCTCAGCGCTACTACTTCTACTATTACTTCTACTAATACCATTTCTACTACTATTACTACTACTACTACTACTACTACTACTGCTGCTGCTGCTGCTGTTGCTCTACGAGCACGTGTGTGTATTGGCCCAGGTGTAGGTAATATGCAAGACATAGGCTCTCCCTTAGCTTCAGAAACTCCAGGAATATGTGTGTGTGTGTGTGTGTGTGTGCATCATATAATTGTAGTCTCCTTATTACTCACCATTCCTCCACCTCCACTTCCTCCTCCTCCTCCTCCTCCCTCATCCTTATCGTCGTCTTCGTCCTCCTCTCATCATCCTTCCTCCTCCTCTTCTCCTCTTCCTCCTCCTCCTCCCAACCACTGCTTCTATAGAATGTGCACACCTGTTCTGAACACTAATTGAACTGTACTGAAGCTATGGCACTCTCTCTCTCTCTCTCTCTCTCTCTCTCCATATACATTCAAACATACACATACATACATGCTCTACACTCTCTCTCTCCACATATATTACAAATATGAACACATACACATATATCTGCATACCTTTCACTTAGGGTTTATCACTTTATCATGGCAATCAGTAGTTCATCTTTTCTCTTACCAATCTTTTGCACTATTATTTTTCCCAATATTTTAACGGTGCTCAGGTAATGGAAAGGCTTGTTGGGGAGGGAGACGTGGGGGAGGTTATTTTTGCTTCGGTCATTTAACTAAACCATCGCAAGGGCAACTTTCCACGCGTTTACTATGTTCACCGTCAGCGGCTGGATACGAAGGAGGTGAAGGGTGTATTGATCTGACTGATTGTAACGAATTATTCTTTTTGTGGCAGCCTCTGATTACATGGCAGGTGCTGTATAAGTGTGGAGCGGCACGTGTTACTCTCTCGACATTCAGTTCTGTTCTCGGAGCATCCAACGGAAAGATAAAATGTCACGCGAACCCAAAAATAGGCAGCCAACCGATAATAATTTAAAAGGATGGGGTCGAGTAAAGGGGGGAGAAGGAGGAAGTTTCAATGGTAGGGGTAGGAAGAGTGTGTGTGTGTGTGTGTGTGTGTGTGTGTGTGAAAATATCTCCATTATAAGCTCTCAGGGCTCACATCATTGATTTTCATCGACAGAGAAAAAGTATTCCGACATAGGAACGAGTTAAAGTTGAGACGAATGATTAAATTATTCCAGGAAGGTTTGGTCAGTGCATTAAAGAAAAGTGGATTAGAATGTATTGACCCATTAGACAACAATAAAAGGTTAGAATGAAATATGAGTGAGGCTCTCCCCCACGGGCTGGTCATGTGCTGGACTCAGTCGCCTGCCAGTACCCCTCCGGAAAAAGCTTGTACCCAAAGTCTGATCATGTGCCGGCCTTATTATCGCCAGTCAGTACCCCTCCAGAAAAAGCTTTAGCTCATAGGGCCGCTTCATGGGCACGACTTGAATTTTACACACACACACACACACACACACACACACACACACACACACACACACACACACACACACACACACACACACATTCTGGGCGGGGTAGGAGGGAGGGAGAGGGGGCCTGGCAGGATGGTTGGTTGAGCAGCAAGCATTCACGGTTCCAGATGGTCCGGCCTCCTCGTGTCTTATGGGGGACGCCTCCGCCCTGACACACTTGAGCCTCGCCTAATGGAATTTCCTTATGAGTTATTATACGGCCGACGCTCTGAGCTGCTCCCACTGACTCTAATATCATTGACCACGGCTACCTCTAACCACCGCTGCCACCGTTCCTACCATCGTCACTACCTCTAACTGCTGCCAACGTCTCCTGCCATCATCACTGCCACTTCCACTACTACTTTCATCACTACCACTAACCACTGCCACCTATTCTACCATCATCACCACCACTACCATCCCACCATCATCACTAACCACTGTCACTATTCCTGCCGTCATTCCCACCCACCAGTAACCACTTCCACTACCACTACTACTATTACTACCTCCAGCACAACCACTAACCACTGCCACCACTAATGCTATCACCATCACTAACCACTACCTGCTGCCACTACTCCCACTAACATCACTACCACAAACCACTAACACCACTTCTTCCATCACTACCACTAACTGCGACTACCACTACTAACCCGCAAATACTTCTGCTACCATCACTACCACCATTAACCACTGCTGTTATTGTGTCTCCTGCTGCTTCTGCGCCTGCTTGAAGTTTATCGGCATTATCATTTCTTGCGTCCTGCTGCTACCACCACTACCACCAACCACAACTACAACCACTGCTGTCTCTGCTGTGTCCCCTTTTGTTTCTGCTTCCCGATTCTGCTTCTGTTGGTATTGCTTCCGCTTTGTCTCCTACTCCTACTCCTCTCTTACTGCTACCACTGCTACCACGACCAACACCAATACCGCTACCACTGCTGCCGCCACTACCATCTCTTCTGCTTCTCTTCCTGCTTGTCTCTGCCGCCACGATCACTGCTTTCTCTTTCTTTGTCTCTTTCTCTGTCTCAACTTTGCTTCTGCTTCTGCTGGTCTGCTGGATGTCTCCTCGCCGGGTGTTCTTGATCGCTGCTGGGTTTTCTTTATCTCCTCCTCCTTTCCTCCTCCTCTTCCTCCTCCTTCTTCTCTTTCTCCTCCTCCTACTGCACCTACCTCCTCCTTCTCCTTCTCCTCCTTTCCTAATTCTGGTCTCTTTCTACCTCCTCACATCTCCTCTCCTTTCATCTTTTTTTCTCCTTTATTCTTGCATGCACCCTGTCTCTCCTTCCTGTCCGTCTTCCATTCATTCCCTTTCTTCCATTGTTCTCTTTTTTTCTTTCTTTTCTCCTTGCTTCTCTCTTCTTCTCTTCCTGTTAATCTTCTGTCTCTCCTCTCACCCTCCTCTCCTAGTCTATTCTTCTGCTTCTTTTCTCCGCCTTCCCCTCTTCTCCTCTCCTCTCATCTCTCACCACCTGCCTCTCTTCATCAACTCTCCTGTTCTCTCTCTCTTCCTTTCATCTCTCTCCATCTCTCTTCCCTCTCCTCTTATTTTTCGTATCCCTTCTTTCCGTCTCTGTTTCCCAATCTTTCCTCTGCTTTCCTTCCTCTTCTTCTCCTCTTTCTCTCCCTCGTATTCTCTCCACCTTCCTCCCCTTACGTCCTTTGTCTCTGCTCTGCATTGCGTGTTTATTCAATTTATGTTCACTTTTATGAGTACTTAGCTTTCTCATTCCTTTCCTGGCTTTTAATTTCTGCTTCCGTATTATTTTAAGTCTTTAATAATCTGTTGGTCTCCTTTTCTTTCCTTGCTCCATTCATCCTCCGTTTATGTTTAGCTATATTTCTCTTCTTTTGTTGTGATTTTCTTTATTTATATTTTTCATCATTATTTTGTGTTTCTTTCATTGCTTTTCTGTATATGATTACCTTTTTTCATTAATATTCTTCCTTTTCGTTCATCATCGTCGTTTTTTTAGATTTTCCGTAAATTTGTGTTTTCTGTAAATTTTCTATATTTATGTTTTTCATCATTATTTTGTGCGTTTTTTTTCATTGCTTTTCTGTATATGATTACTTTTTTCCTTCCTCTTCTTCCTTTTCGTTCATCATCGTCGTTTTCGTAGATTTTCCGTAAAGTTGTGTTGTCTGTATAATATGATAACCAAGATGGCGCCACTATAAACACTGCCTGCGCCAGAACGGCTGGGCTGACCATCAGGACCCACTGGAAGAAGCCTTGGGCCGACCATCAGGTCTCACTGGGAAAAAGCCACTGGCGCTATAGGTCGCGACGTAAAAAAAAAAAAAAAAGTGAGGAAATGGTGAGAAACCGAATGCATCTTTTGAAGGCTTTCGAAGCAGAGAAGCAGGCTGAGCAAGGTGAGGTGTTAAACCTGAAGGTCACAGTCAGTCAGTCAGTCAGTCTGGTATGTTTTTAATTGGCTCCCACGCTACTCAAGCAGAGCCACAAACATGAGTAACAGTAATACAGGTGGAAAACTGCATGATAACCAAATTCAAACGCCTAAACAAAGACACGCACTCGCAATTAGAAACGTGTACGAGATATGTGTTAAATTATTTACATAATAGTATTTGCATGTTCAGCTATTCTCATTCCTGCTGATGTAAAATGTCGCACTGACCTTTGTGTGTGTGCGTGTGTGTGAAATATCGCTGACCGGGGACCTTTTCTTGTTGTTCTGACGTAACTCTTTCATCACTGCGTCTCCCCGTATAGTGTTGCCGCAGGAGAGTAACTGGAATGAACGATGGTGTGCTGGTGGTATCCTGCTGTAACCAAACCGTGTCGCGCCTCATACATACCATGACAGCCACCACCTCCACCACTGCGACTATCCATATATTGCTGCCGCAGGGAAGTAACTGGCGTGAACGATGGTGTGCTGGTGGTATCCTGCTGTAACCAAACCGTGTCCTAGCTACCACCATCATCGCCACTGCCATTGCCACCACCTCCTCCTGCTTCACTGTCTTATTCATCTGTGTCATTGATTTACAAGCCTCAACCCGCCGGATCCTTGCATGCAGTCCACTTCGTAGTGTCATGCTTAATGCACCTTGCTCTCTGTCGCTTCATCGGGAACACATATACCTACTCGCACGTTCGTTCTGCTCTTTTGTTTTATCATCACCATCCTCTTCCAATAGAATAATAGAAAGGTTCAACCAGATTCGTGGACTGTTCTTTTCTGTTAGGTTAGTCAAGAGGAGATCTGACCATTTATCATTTTTTTTTTTTATCATTCCCTTCAGTCTTTCTTATATACATAATCCATCCCGTAAATTATTCCGGACACTCTCTCACACACACACACACACACACACACACACACACACACACACACATGCAGATCTACAACTTTCATGTACCTTCCACTTCCCTCCACCCTTTCCTCCATCGCATGGCCTGCCCTTCTCGACAAACAGGGTGTTTTCTCACTAAATCCTTTTTCTTCATGCTTGCTTCCCCACGTCACAAGGAACACTCGTGATAACACTTCCCACCACCTCCACACCACACCACCACCACAACCACCAAAATCATTATTGACACCGCCACCACCACCACCATGCACCACTATTGCCACTAAACCATTTTTAACATTCTCACCACGAACAACACGATCGTTCGTGGTGAGCTGCATTAAAAGAAACTTCTCGTTTAAAAATAAAGATATAATACTACCGCTATGCAATAGTTTAGCCAGACCCCACGTGGAATATACTGTACAGTTCTTGGTCTCCATCATGCGAAGGACATGGATAAACTATATGTCCAACGGAGGGCAACAAAGACGTTCTCTTCTTTGTGCCAAAACGGTAAATGAAAGACTCTCATCCCTTGTCTTAGTCTCTTCAGAAACGTCACCTCCTAAATTCTTGAAATGTTTGAATATGCTTAATGGCTTTACGGATGTGGACAAATCCATTTTTATTTTTATATTAGATGACACGTTTCGAACAAGGAATAATGGCTCAAAACTAAATTGTAAACAAATGTATTCCGACTGCAATACATTTTTTTTCACCAGAGTTGTAGCACTCCATTTCAGTATTCAAAAAATGCAAGGACTTTCTGATCATTTAGGTTTAGGACAGACCACCAGTTCATACCATAGGGCCTGTGTAGTTTGAATATCTATGTAAATCCTATAAATAGCTGTTTCGCGGCAGCCACTACAAATAAAATTAATATACGGCACTGATGGATTAGGGGCATCGACCAGTTACGAGAACCTACCGGCGCTATAGGCAACAATATGAAAAAAAAAAATCTTCATATTTTTGTTCAGGAAAGGGTGAGGAAAGAACTTACGGAGGTAATAAAAGAGAGAGCCTGAGAGAGGTACAACGGAAAGAGAGAGTGGATAGAAGTACGAAAACGGGAAGAGAATAAAGATGAAGGAAGGGAAGAATGGGTTACTGGGAGGTCAAGATCGAGAGAGAGAGAGGGGGAAAAGTGAGAGGGCAGTACTGGAGGAGAGAAGGAAGGAGGACAGAGAAGGATGCAGGAAGGAAGAGGGGAGGAAAGGAGGATTGAAGGTAAAGGATAGGGAGGGAGGAAAGGCAGGAGGCAGGTCGATCAACAGGATGTTTTCTCACAGGAAATTTGTAAGGAGATGATTTTTCGATGTCACGAAGAGAGAGTGATAGATATATTGATTTTTAAGTGTGTGTGTGTGTGTGAGAGAGAGAGAGAGAGAGAGAGAGAGAGAGAGAGAGAGAGAGAGAGAGAGAGAGAGAGAGAGAGAGAGAGAGAGAGAGAGAGAGAGAGAGAGAGAGAGAGAGAGAGAGAGAGAGAGAGAGCACATACACACACACACACACACACACACACACACACACACAGGAGGTTTGACAAAGAGCGAGAAAGGTTCACGAGTTTTAATAGAGTGCGAGAAGGCTGAGAGGAAGCTACAATAAATTTTACAAAAGATTTACATTTTTGATTCATAAATACTTTAACTCTTCTTGACAAGCCCCATGCTGAGGGATTATTTTATGAGTAAGGATTAGCTTTATGTTCGTTCATTCTGTGACAGGAAAAGTATTACGAAACAGAACAATACGATTATTTCTATATTGGTACTGTGATAAGAAAAATATTATTAAGTAGAAGAATACGATTTTTATTTCTTATTAGTACTGCGAAAAGAAAACTATTATTGAAGAGGACAATACGACTTTATTTCTTATTGGCACTGCGGTAGGAAGAGTATTAAAGGGAAGAATACGGTTTTGTTCTTTTCGGCAAGGACTCACTGTTCCTTTCATTCACCTGGGCGAAAATATCATAATCGTGGGAGGAAGGAAAACTATCATTGTGCAGCGTGAACGTCAGCATTTCTCTTTCATTTTTCGCTGACGGCATGCCCAATGAAGCGACATTACGCAAGCTCTCCTTTATGGCGCTCGTAAAGAACTCGACCCCAATAGATCCCCTCCATTACCTCCTCCTCCTTCTTTTCTTTCCTTCTTGCCTTCTCTTTCTATTTCTGCCTCCAATATTATTCCTGTGTCTGTCTTCGTGTTCTGCTGTTCAAGAGTGTTTAATGTTCATGGTATTATTTTTCTTCAGTGCCTTATTCTGTGTTCTTCCTCTCAATCATCATCATCATCATTTTCTTTTTTCTTTTTCTTTCTTTTTATGCTTTCTTTTCTTCTTCTTCTTCTTCTTTTCTTCTTTTTTTCTTCTTCTTTTTCTGGTTCTTCCTCTTCTTTTTCTTCTTCTTCTTCTTTTTTCTTCTTCTTCTTTCTTCGTTTTTTTTCTTCTTTCCCTTCCTCCCTTCCCCCTTCTCCTTTTCTTTCTTCCGGATAATCCAAATCGATGCTGGCTCCCTGCTAGTGATTGGTGGAGGAATTTAACTGAAGTGGTTTTCATAATGGTGCACTTTACTTTATACCTTTTCATATTTCTTCCGCTTCGAAATGTATAATTCTCTACTGAATATTCTCACGCCTCTCATCGTTCACGCCACTGACTTTTCCTTTTCTTTTACTTCTTTTTTTTATCCTGTTGTTATTTTTGTTCTGTTTTTTTTTGTTTTTTTTTGTTGTTCTTGTGGTTCTCGTTCTTGTTCTAGTTCGAGTTCTTGTTTTTGTTTTCTGTTTTCTTCTTGTTGGTGTTCTTGTCTTCTTATTCTTGTTTTCGTCTTGTTTTTGCTCTCCTTGCTCTTCTTCTTCACCTTTATTAAACATACACGCTGCTATTATATATACTTATCTAGATTAGATGGATAACACTCAAAGAATGGTCTATTGGATGGGTTTTTAAATGCTTGCTAACGTTCTTTTTATGCATTAGTATGGTTATTCTTATTCTACTTGTTTCTATCTATTCATTTTTTTCTTGTATCATCAAAACGCTAACTCCACTCCTTTCTCTCTGTCATCGATACTTAATGGTTTTGTCTACTGCATCATATTCATATTCTATTGTGTGACTTTTTTATGCTTATTATAGGTATGTTCATAGTTACATTGGTTTTCTTTTTCCAGATTAGCTGTTCGTGTGTGCCTGTGTAGCTACAACGCGGGTAAGTGTTTTGTTTCCTTTGTTTTTTCCTTGGCCATTTATCAATCATGTGTCTGGCTTGAGGTGTCCAGGTGTGCATTCTTTCTGTTTGCTTTGAGTTAGCTTTTTTTTTTTATCTACCTGTCACACTTTATTTTCTCTCTCTCTCTCTCTCTCTCTCTCTCTCTCAGTTGAAATCTTTTTTTTTTTTTATAAGCAAAAACAAAAATCGTGTTTATACTATTTGCATCCTTGCTCTTCCCATACAACCATATTCTCACCAACCAACACCCCATCGTCCTTTCTCTCCCTGGCGATCTCCAATTTGGTCTCTGTTCTCCCTCCACAACCATTTCCTCCGCCACGACCGCTGCACCCCGCCGGCAACTTTCATCTTGGTGCTACAGTTTCGCCATTACTCTTCCTAAGCAATCGTTTCCTCCTTTATGCACACGCCACGGTCCACCTTCCAATGAGTGCCCATTTCCTCCATAGAACAAGACTCACTTACCACGTCTGGGTGTAACAGTGTCCTCGTGTGAAGGCTCCTGCTCACCCGCACCGGCCTCCCTCTCCTCACTCAACCTAAGGGCCAGACTCTCGCCTTCCTCCCCAGGTGACGGCTGTTACCTGCACCTTCTTCAACGCGGAGGCAACCAATTTCCCGAGGCTGTCGCGAGGCAGAGTTTCCCTAGAATTGTGGCCAGCAATACAGAACACACACACACACACACACACACACACACACACACACACACACACACACACACACAAGAAAATAAAGAAAATAAGAGACTCACCCTCACACACAGAGAGAAGGAAATATAGAGAGTGTGAGCCCCCACCACCAAACACACACACACACACACACACACACACACACACACACACACACACACACACACACAGACACACATACACACAGTTAACTGAAAATGTTACATTAGGTTAATAGTAGAAAAAAACATTACGACACACACACACACACACACACACACACACACACACACACACACACACACACACAGTTAATTGAAAAGGTTACATTAGGCTATTAATAGAAAAACATTACGACACACACACACACACACACACACACACACACACACACACACACACACGTACCGCCCCCTCCACACACAAAGTCGGCTTGAAAGCCTACATTAGGTTAGTAATTGAAAATGACAGAGACTAGGCTTATAAAAGAAGGAAAAGGTGAGGAGGTTGGAAGAAGGGAAATGGAAGGAGATACGAGGGATAAGATACAATGTTGGCGTGGAAAGCTTTTAAACGTCGAAGAAAAATGTATGTTATTAAAGGATGACGGAAAATAAAAAAGCTATATTGAGAGGAAGATTCCCCCAAGAGAATAGACACAATGGTGCTTTGAAAAGGTTTACAAAAAGTCGACAAAATGAGTGAAAGAGAGAAAGATTAAGAAAGAATAGGGGTTAAAGAAAGGTTCGAGGGAAGTTGAGGCAGCGATTCACACGAGTAACAAGACACAAATCATTGGCCTGAAGAGGTTTTAAAAGAGGAAAGTGTGTCGTTTTTGTTAGCGATGATTGGGTGTATGGGGAGAAGTGAAGTTTTGATTGGATGAAGACGAGGTGAGGAGGAGGAGGAGGAGGAGGAGGAGGAGGAGGAGGAGGAGGAGGAGGAGGAGGAGGAGGAGGTGGAGGAGAAAGAGAGATAAAAAGGAGGAGGAGAAAAAGAAGAAGAAGAGGAAGAAGAAGAAGAAGAAGAAGAAGAACAACAACAACAACAACAACAAAGACAAAAGGTAGAGGAAGGCGAAAAAGAAATAGATGAAAAAAAGGAAGACAGAAATAAGGAATAAGAAGAAAAAGAAGAACAGCAACATCAAGAACAAGAACAAGATGGAGAAAAAGCAGTAAAAGAAGACGGGAGGAGGAATGAAGCGAAGGGAAGGCAGTGAACTAAGAAGGAAACAATGAATAAACGAGATGAAGGAGGAGACACTATGGGTCACATTATAAAACATTTCGCCGACCAAGAACACATTATTAACAAGGCTTTCGTAGGAGTTGTGAGCATTAGTAGTTTTATGACCCTGGTGCGAATTTGACCCTTCTGTACCATGAGCCTAAAAAAAAATCATTAGAATCTGATTGATCCCCTCTTTGACCCTTAGAAATCGCTGATGTGAAAAGCGAATGTGTCTTGTAATACCAGCCTATAATTTTACAAAGAAGCAACTAAAAGCCACTCGGTCCACATATGGCAGCTCCTGAGAACAATTTATTTCCCGTCTCCCTGCCTCGACCGTAAATCAATCTAACCTCCATTTGGAATTCAGTCGTTTGCACCTGTTGATGAATCGGCGACGAAGCTGAAGGGTGTTGCCGACCCGGGTATTATCGAGAGCGAAACCGTGCCATGGAAAAAGAAAATAAGGTTAACAAAGAATTGAATATCGAAAAAAAAAGGTAATTGAAAAGGGGGTAAAAACGTACAAAAAGTGAAAAAAGAAAAGAAATATAGAGCATGGAGGAGAAAGAACGAATTCGATGCAAAAAAAGGGAAGGAAAACGTGGAAAAAGGAAAAATAGGAATAGAAGGAGTTTGATTTAGGCAAAAGAATATGATCTCGAAAAACACAAACAATACCAAGAACACAAAACAATAACATAAATAAAAAGTGAACGAATCCAAGAATGAGGAATGGGATATGGTCGAGGGTAAAAAAAAATATTTATATAAAAGGAAAAAAAATCTAAGAAACTGAAAAAAGGAGAAAAGTGTAGAAAGGCCAGGGGCGAAAAAATGACCTCGAAAACACAAACAATACCAAGAACATAAAACACTAAAAAGGAAGAAAATGGAGCGATTCGAGGGATGAGGAATAGGATATGGTCGAGTGGAAAAAATACATAGACGGAGAAATGACTAAGGAGCTCAAGAAAGAGGAAGAAGAAGCAGAGGAGGAGAAGGAGGAGTAAATGGGACGCTGGCTACTTGAAGGCAGCTGAAGCCATTTAGAGGATAAGGAAGATGCTGGCGATGGAGGAACATTGATATAAAGGGCGAGGCTTGGGCGCGGAGGGGAAGCCAGCCTGATGGAAATGTATCTTGTGACCATGAAACGAGGCGGGGCGTTGATCGGCGAGGCCTGGAAACGAGAACATGATCGATTGAACGGGATGATGGCGCGAAGGAAGGGAGAAAGGAAGGACGGAAGGAGGGAAGGAAGGAAGGAAGGACGGAAGGAGGAGGACGAGAGCAAAGGGAGGAAGAGAAATGACATCGAGATTGTATTCGGGTCATGGTGGTGGTGGTGGTGGTGGTGATGGTGATGGTAATGGTTGTAGTGATAAAAAAATGTGAGAGGAGGATAGTAATGAATTATGTTTTTACGGGACAGGAGGCAAGGCAAGGACAAAACATAACCACATAAATAAATAAAATCCTCCACACGCAGCTGCCGTAAAATAAAATAGGGCATCGGAAGAGTGATAACTATTGTTTGGTGTCTTGATATTCCACTCATGAAAGGGTTTAAATCATTGTATGGAGGTAATACAAAGGAAAGCTGTTCCATAATAGTTTACTGTGAAAGGGACGAAAGATGATAGATACTTGCTCCAGTAGGAATCTAGACAGCCTTAAAATGTTTGAGTGGAAAGTTGTAAGGAGATGGAGTGGCGGAGGCTTGTACTTAGTATGTTCAGAGGAGCAGTTAGTACGAAAATAGAAAACAAAAGACAGCAAGAGGAGCAACACTGCGGCAGCCTTTAAAGGAGAAAAGACGGTCAATTAGAGGAGGGGAGTCGATGAAGCGGAGAGCTCTTTCCAAAAACAGCTGTGTGGTTGAAGAGTCCCACACCTCGGAGTTAAATTTCATTCAGGGGCGGACGAGTCCCTGATAAATGGTTAGCATATGGGAAGGAGGAAAACTGGTGGAGACGATACAGAATGCCTAACCTCGAGGAAGGTGATTTTGCAATAGATAAGATACGAAGTTTCCAGTCGAGATTCTGAGTTAAGGATATACCGAGAATGCTTTATGTACATAGAAAAGGACAGTTGGGTGTTACAGAAATAGTGGATTAAAGTATGGAACGTTGTGTCGAGTTGTCAGGTTGATAAAAGTATTGTGTTCGAGGCATTGAAGGTCACGAAATCCTTTGTTCCCCAGTCAGAAATAATAGCACGGTCGGGTGTCAAGAGCTTTAAAACACCTAAACTCGAGTTGTGTAATGGGAGGGGAGTGGGTGAGCTTTCCAAACACTGTGTAGTAGGGAGCAGCAAAGTCTGTCCGGTCCCTTGAGTGGAACAAGTTGGATTAGGAATAGGACGACAAATACTAATAATAGTAACAAGAAGAAGAAATTAAATATAACAAACAGCAAACCTGTAACCAACAAACTCAACAACACACGAAAAGCATAACAACGAAAAATTGAAATGAAACACAAAAAACATCGAAAAACAAGGAAAAAAAAAGACTTAAGAAAACGAAAAGGATACGAACTCAATTTCAGAACGGGAAAATAAACTGGAGTACGGAGGTAGGCGGAAAAAAAACTGAAGGAATCTCAAGGGAAGGGGGGCGCCCTCTTACCCCGCGACAGTAGTAGAGCGACAGAGGTTGTAATATTAATGGCGTTGTTACTCACGTCTTTGTTCAGCCTGTCCCGCTAATGCTCCTTTTTATTCTCTCTCCTCACACCCCACAAGATACACACACACACACACACACACACACACACACACACACACACACACACACACACACACACACACACACACACACACACAATACCTATCACACACATTCCCATAGCCCGCCACTCCCAAGGCCATCAACTGTGCCATCAATAACACTCCTACTTCTGAATAAAGAGAAAAGTAATAAAAAAAGAATCATACAGCGAAACGAACTATTTTTACGGGACCGTCAATTGGTATTCAGATAGAGAGATGGCGAAGTAAAAAGCATAAAAAATACATAATCGATTCTGAACAGGCGTAGAACTGGCAGAGTCCATTACAATCTTTTACATTAGGAGAGGTAGCGCAGTATTTTCTGAAAGGGGAGGGAAAGTAGCTGTACGAGGGGAGAGGAGGAAGGAACGATATGAGAACGGGAGAGAGAGAGGGAGGGTGGAGAGTTAGGTTAGGGGGCCAGGTGGGAAGTAATGAGTACAGGGAGGGGGGGGGGGTCAGGGGATGGGGGGTTGAGGGTTGGAGGTGAGGAGAAAATGAGGTACACGTGCAGTCCTTATTTCTAAAACCTCATTTCATTCCTTCTTCGAATCATTCCTCTTTCCTCCTGTCGCCTTTCCTGCCCTCTCCTCCCTCCTTCCCTCCTGCTCATTTGGAACTGTCGCCCTTGCAGCCTCTGTCCCCAAAGCCTATACTCTCAAAGATTTCGGGGCACACCCACCCACACGTTTCCTAAGGCTTTCATAGAAGTTGTCGGTATTTCCATGGTTAGTGTTATGAGTCTAGTGGTAGTTTGACAAAGCTTCTCCACCATTAACGTGACAAAAAACCCAGCCATGAGAACGCCAACTAATCTCCTTTGTGGCCTATGGAAGTATCGGTTGAGGGAGCCCAAAAGCGTGTAAGAGGACGGGCTTAGGGCTGTGTTTGACTGCCGAACCTATCGCAGGGAACCCATTAGCGGTGTCCGGATCCTATGTCGAAAGGCTCTTGGGGTTAGGGAGTGTTGGAGGAAGGAGAGAGAGAGAGAGGGGGGGAAGGAGGTAGAGAAGATGGAGAAATAGGGAGAGCGAGGAAAGGAGGGAATGAAATATGATGTTCGGATGGAGGGAGTGAAGAATGAAGGAGGGCGAAGGAGCTAAAGAAGAGGAAGCCCGGAGAAAGGAAGAAATGGAGTAAGGGAGGGCAGGAAGGAGGGAAGGAGAGTAGGAAGGACGTAGAGAGAAAGAGAAAGAAGCAAAGGATGGAAGAAAGAAAATGTGAAGATGAGATTGATGAGGAAGTGAGAGAAGAAAATGCAAGGAAGGACAGAGCTATAGGTTAAGAAGGAAGGAAGGAGAGTAGGAAGGAGGACATACGAAGAAGGAAGAGGAGGAAGAAGAGGGAAGAAAGAAAAACTGAACATGAGATTGGTGAGGAAGTGAGAAAAGAAAATGCAAGGAAGGACAGAGGAATAGGTTAAGAAGGAAGGAAGGAGAGTAGGAAGGAGGACATACGAAGAAGGAAGAAGAGGAAGAGGAGGAAAGAAAGAAAAACTGAACATGAGATTGGTGAGAGAGCGTAAAATGAGAAAGAGCAAGTAAGAACGGAGGAGAAAGTAAAAATGAGAATATAATGAAAAAATCGAGCAAGACAAAAGAAAAAAAAAGAACCGTTATGTTGGGAAGGAAAAAATATATATATAAAAAAAGGGCGAAATGGAGAAATGAGGCAAGAAAGATAACGAGACTGACATTTTTTTTTAGGAGGAAAAGAAAAAAAAATCTTGTACAAGTGACGTAATAGGGGCAAGAGGATACAAGATTTCCTCGTCCACAAGACACATTATGCTCCTCCTCCTCCTCCTCCTCCTCCTCCTCCTCCTCCTCCTCCTCCTCCTCCTCCGCCCCTGCCTCCTTCTCCTCCCTCCTTCGCCTCCTGCTTCCTCCTTCTCTTCCTCCGACCCGCCTCCGCCTTCGCCTCTGCTTCCTCCTCCTCCTCCTTCCTCATTGTCCTTGTCGTCCTCGTTCTCCTCTTCCTCCTCCTACTCCGCCACCTTTTCCTCCTCCTCCTCCTCCTCCTCAGTGCGTCAGGGTCATTAGGGGGAAGACTCTAAATAAGCAAGAAGAAAGAAGTTTCCTGTATGTGGTTCCTGTGTGCATATTTTTAGGAGTAAGATGAGGCATTTTCTTTTGTGTTGGGCTAAATTTTTATTATATGCTTTAGTGTCATTTGGAATACTGTGTAGCTATGTGGTAAAAAACTAAAGAACTAAACACACACACACACACACACACACACACACACACACACACACACACACACAATCATAATATATAAAACAGTGCTTCCTCTTCCCTTTTAGTTACAACTTTTCTGCATACTCTCGTCCAATCTCGCAGCGTCATGTGGGGGAGAAAAAAAAATAATAATATATTACTTTTTCCTTTATATGCATGCGTATCTGCACGTGTATACAGTCTTAATATAAACTAGTCCTTCATTCCTCCCTTGTTTACGAATCTCACTGTCTTATGTGTGTGTGTGTGTGTGTGTGTGTGTGTGTGTGTGTGTGTGAGAGAGAGAGAGAGAGAGAGAGAGAGAGAGAGAGAGAGAGAGAGAGAGAGAGAGAGAGAGAGAGAGAGAGAGAGAGAGAGAGAGAGAATGGAAAAGTGAAAATGTATTAGGATATCCCTTTCCGCTGCCTCCCTCTTCTTCTCTTTTTGGTCTCGTTAGTATCTCGTCGCACTCTGCCCCGCGGCCTGCCACCCCAGCTCACTTGTTGTTGTCGTTGTTGGTAGTGGGGGTGGTGGTGGTGTTAGTGTTGTTGTTGTTGTTGGGGGTGATGGTGGTGTTAGAGTTGTTGTTGTTGTTGGTGGTGGTGGTGGTGATGGCGGTGGTATTGTCGTTGGTGGTGGTGGTGGCGGTGATGATGGTGGTAGTGTTGTCGTTGGTAGTGGGGGTGGTGGTGGTGATGGTGGTAGTGTTGTCGTTGGTGGTGGTGGTGGCGGTGGTGATGGTGGTAGTGTTGTCGTTGGTGGTGGTGGTGGCGGTGGTGATGGTGGTAGTGTTGTCGTTGGTGGTGGCGGTGGTGATGGTGGTGGTGGTGGCGGTGTTCATTCCACCACCATTCTGTTAGGTACGTGCGTGTGTTGAAAGTGGCTCTGTTGTTGTTGTCATTGTTGTTGGTGGTGTTAGGGTTGTTGTTGGTAGTGGTTGTGATGGTGGTGATGCTCATTCTACCACCAGCCTATTATGTATGTGTCGAGTCTCCAGAGTAACGTCAGCATTGTGGGTGAGGCGAATCATTGCTCTGTCTGGTCTGGGTAGAAAATTGCTTATATGAAGGAGCTATAGATGGAAAGCGAGGGAGAAGCCGGAGAGATGTGAATTGTCGTGGCAGCTGCAGTTGGCTCTTGGATAGTATTCTGCAGACAGTAAGGACATTGTAAAGTGAGCAAAGTTTGGCATGGCAGCTGCTCACTTGCCTCTGCAGCGTGCCTTGAAGCTTTGAACTCCTCGTTGGCCTTGTGCGGTGCTCTGAAAGTGTTGCCTGGGCCGTTGGCGAGCCGCTGGGGAGGGGAGAATCGTGACCGAGGCTGACTCGCGGAAAGTGTGGCAGCGCAATTTAAACAACTGTCTGGCGAGAGTGGAATAAGATCAAGACCAAGATCCAGAATGAAGCTGTGCACGCCGCCAGATGCTATTATAACACTATTAGTTGGGCCTCATCGCAGCGGCTATCTCTTTTGGTTCCTCCATTCCCCCCCTCCACCTATACTCTACCACTGCCAATTTCCAGGCACACCACAAAGCTTGCTCGCTCCAGCTTCTGTTCTGGTGCGTGTCTCGAATCAGCGGCCAGCCAGCCAGTGGTGTCAGCTTGCGGCGGTGTGACGACAGGGGTAGGCACAGGCGAGTCGATAGAAAGGGGAGGAAAAGGACACCGACCAGGGACTCAGTTATTTTAGTTTTGCATATTGTTGTTTTGCCTTGTAAGAGTAGCTTTATGACTTTTGCAGCGTATTGGGTCTGGTTTTGCACTGTGGAATTTCTGGATAAGGGGTCTTGCGTGTTACTAGATTACCTTGTAAGTGCAGTTTTCGTGACGTTTGTAGTGTGTGATCAGGCTCTGCACGATGGAGATTCTGGATAAGGAGTCTTGCGTGTTATTATATCGTCTTGTAAGTGTAGTCCTTATGACATTCGTATTGTATTTGGTCTCGTTTTGCACGACAGAGAGTCTGGGTGAGGTGTATGCATTGTTGGCTGCGGCACCAAAGGATGGGGTAGGTGATGATGGGGTTGAAACACACCGGCTGGGGATTGCCGGCCGGAATCACAAAACAGCTGCTAACAAACTTTGTCATCACCTCATCTGTAGCCGGAAAAGTTTAGTAACGACTGGCCGCTGCTGGTGAACTGCATTATGTGTTGGTGGTGAAAGAAAAAAAATCTCTGCTCGTAGTTGTGACTAAAGCATATAGATAGTAGCAAAACGAGAGCGGGAAGTGAGGAGAAATACCAGGGAAAGAATAGAGAACTATCAATAGGAGAGACAGACTGGAAGCTTTAACTCCCTGGCCATTAGCATTGTTTATAGTTATTGAATAAGCTATGCAAATATCCTTCTTAGGTTCGTAGTAGTATTTCTGTTGCCGCTGTTTTTTCATCACATGAATTTTTACGAGTTTTATTACACCTGACTTTAACTTTTCAAAGCGGCCTCAAAACTTTTCCCTTATTTTTCGAGAAAACTCATCACGCATATATTTTCGTGTACTCAGTTGAAAGTTTTGATTATTCTCATTTTACGAGCACACACACACACACACACAGAGAGAGAGAGAGAGAGAGAGAGAGAGAGAGAGAGAGAGAGAGAGAGAGAGAGAGAGAGAGAGAGTAAACATACACATACATTTTGCATGGCAAGCATTTAAATTCCCGAGAGGAGCGGGGCAGCTTTATTTTAACACAGCGGAACATCAAAGGCAGAGAGCACACACGCCGTTCCTCCAGCGGTGTAGTCGAAAGAAAAAAAAGAGAGATGTACCTTTAAATGAGAAATGTGGCATGTGAGCAAGGTCTGTGTGTGTCTCCGTCCTTGGACAGCCCGAGAATAGAGAGGGAGGCAAAGAAGCAAAAGTATAATATAGTTAAAGGTCACTCGTTATAGCTTCATTTAACATTATTGTGATATTCTTACATATTTCCAGTTCCGCATGAATGGTTATGTTACAGGAAGTTATTCTATGTGGCTGCCAGCTTTAATTCTCTCTCTCTCTCTCTCTCCACCCCCCTTCCCTGTGTGTGTGTGTGTGTGTGTGTGCGTGTGTGTGTGTGTGTGTGTGTGTGTATGTGTACTGCAGACTTTAGCAGTTAATATAATTTTTCATGCCCTAAATCATTTCCGGGCACTTTGTTGCGCTATGAGTCACACCATTTTTCCGAGCCAACAAACTTGGATCACCATTAGCAGGAAGTAATGGTCCGCCGGAAAGTGATGGCGAAGACAAGTTCCCAAGTGTGAGGCGTCGAGAGGCTCGCCGTGTTGGGCCCTGCGGTGTGTGGCTGATATGAAGCTGAGGCGGGGCCCTTTACCTTTACTGTTATGTCTGTCGTTGGGCCTCATCGACTGTTGCAAAGCCTGAAGCACAAACTCGTGATGATCTGTTGTTAAGGAGGCGAAGGAGGAGGAGGAGGAGAAGGAGGAGGAGAAACAAAGAAGCCACCATGGTCAGCGTGAAATCCCCCTAAGTTCTTTTCGGAGACTTTAATGATGAATGGGTTAAATTGAAGGAAAAAGCAGCATAAATAATGAACGAAGAAAGAAAGGAAAGGGACAGCAAGTTGAAGGTGTGGTGCTACTTTTTTTTGTGTTTTGTTCTTTCTCCTTTATCGTTTAAAAGTGTAAAAAAAAATATAAAAGAAATAGAAGCATATTAAACCAATTATTCAACGCAGTCAGAGAAAGTCAGTGAGCACAAAAAATACGAAGAATGTTTCATGCATTTTATTTTGCATTTATTTTAGACTTGTTGACACTCACATGCGTTTTCCTCGTCAGTTGTCTTTGTTCTTTTAAATTTGTATACGCGTTTCATTTGTTTATTGTTCTTTTCTTCATTGCGTCCCGGGAAACTGGCTGTATGCACGTTTCTGTCCTGCATGACAAAAGGAAGGACTCAGATATATTTTTTCACACACGGAAGGACCCTCAAATCATCTGTACGGACTGGCGGAGGGATCACGTTTAGGCCTTGTACGCGGAGTTGCCCATTTCCTTCCCTCCCTTCATCCTTTCAAAATCCTAGTGGTCCATTTTTCCCCCTTTATGTCTCCTTATATTAACGTTTATTTGTGTGTGTGTGTGTGTGTGTGTGTGTGTGTGTGTGTGTGTGTGTGTGTGTGTGTGTGTGTGTGTGTTTTCCTATGTTATAACCTGCGCCTTCTTGTACGGCTCTCTTAAATGTTGTAATCAAAGTTAAACGTCACACTCTCTCCCGTAGACTACCTAACATAACACAGAAAAAAAAAATGTGTGTTTTCCCTTATGTCATAACCTGGTTGAGGCTCTTTTATAACGCCGTAATCGGAGCCAAACACGATACTGAAATGATTTGGGCTACTTTATGAGACTTGAAAATAATATTGCTTCTCTCCACAAATATAAATAATGAGGAGCAGACTTCATGGCTCGTAAGGATACACATGTCACTCCTAAATCTCAACATCTTAACGTTAGCCGTATGCAAGTTGTAGTCCCTTCTTCTTCCGCCTTAATCCGAGTGCTCTTAAGTGCTTCCTGGTTTTATACGTCCTTGAATTTAAGAGCAAGACAAAGGAGGAGGAAGAGAAGGAGGAGGAGGAGGAGACGAAGAAGACACCTTGGCTGACATAAAGCTCTCAAACTCATTGGATACTTTAAAGACGATGAGGAGGGTGAAAAGAAAGATGAGAGAAGGGAAGAAAGCATGAAAGGAAAGAGGGAAGGTTGAACTGAATGAATGAATGAAAGAG